>NW_028262340.1:300625-450937 GCF_047370975.1 Nipponia nippon
TATCGTTTGGCCTTAAATAGATTTTAAATTAGCCATTGCCAACCAGCTGTCTCCCTTTCCCTCTGGCAGCTAATTTACATATTGGATTATTTTCAAAAAACAGATAATCTCATGATTTTTGAACACTTACTGCTGCTGATAGCCAGGCTCTGCTGTCGACACCAGGTTGTCTCCGTGTGACGGGTTGAAATTCATTAACGCCCAAAAGGTTCGTGAGGCTGAGCCCCGGTCTGCGGCGGCTGCCCTGAGGTCAGCCTCCGAAGAAATGTCCTGCTCTCTCCAAACATTTTAGAGGGCTTTGTCCCAACTTCAGCACCTCAAATAGCTGGCCGCTCCCAGGAACAGCAGCATCGCATCTATTCTCCATTGCAATTTAGGACTTAGACCATGTTTTTAAACCCAAGGAGGCTGGGTATTGTGTAAGTCATAAAGCTACAGACTTGCTTTAGAATGGGAGGAAAATGGGGGCTTTTCAAACTGCACCTCTGTGGGGTGAATATACAAGAAATCATCATTCCCTGCAGCATCCCTTCACTTCCAGGCTGGGAAAGGACACGTGGTGAGTCTTTTGAGCCTCCAGAATTTCCCAGAGACAGACTGAGACAAGTATAGCTACAATAGCTTTTCTTCGAAAGTCTAGAGAAGATGCCTTTCAGTTTATTTTCCTTCCAAACAACGTGGGTGTTGTTTCATGGGTGGAAATGCGTTTAGTGTGATAAAATGTGCAAGGGAAGAGGTTGGCTCTTTTCTATCTCCAACTGAGGAATAAATCCCACCCTCAGGGCAAGAGCTACTTCAGGGAATCCTGCAGAGCCTTGCAGCAAGGAGCGCGAGCTGGTCTCGGGCCTGTGGCCACCCCGAGCCAGCTACTGCTGGCCCGCCAGCCACCAGCGGGAGCGGGGAACTCGCGTGCCGTAGGCAGAGGCCAGATTCCTCATAGCATGGGGAAAACATCGGTGTTCTCCCGTGCCGGGGCTTCACGGATGTTAGATCACAACCATTAGTTCCATGCAGAAAAATGAAGTGTCTGGTGGCTTTCCTTAGGCTGACTGGAGAAACCAGAGAGAACTTTGGGGTGCAAACTGCTCTTCAGATATTAAAAAAAAAAAGAAAAAAATACATTTTTCTTCTCCCTCTGACTTTGATCATCCAGACACTCTCTTGCCTAATAACAGCTCTAGCTCATTTCACTCGTGCTTTATAAGGTCAAAATCAGTGTTGTATTTAATATCCTGTGTTCAATGTCCTGCTTAGAAAAATAATGCAACTATTCTTTTTTGAGTTATGTTATCTTTTTTTTTTTTTGGTGGGGCAGGTGCACAGAGAGAATTTGTGCACATGTCCAGAGATAGTATGAATGTGCACCAGTAAGACAGGCAGATCCACAGATAAAGGAGCCTTTGAAACAAGTCTACGCTTTGGTTTAACACTAAGAAGAAGAATATAGCTGTGTTGGCAAGGCAGACAGAGTCACAAAAAGGGTGGTGGTGATGCTCAGCCTCCAGACGCCTGCGTTGGAGCAGTTGTAGCTGTACATCGGTGTAGCTCAGGTACATTTGCAACCAGTTGGTGCTGAGGCAGGTCCTTTGGAGAAGATCTGGGCTTTTCCTTGGGCTGTGGGACACAAACACAGCTCTTACTGAGTTTCTTCCTTGCATCCATTTATTTGACTTTCACGTGGCTGATTCCATTTTTCCCTTTCAAATTGAGCCCATCTCAGCAGTCCTACCTCTCTGATTTTGTTTCCTATCATGCATGACACTAAGAATTTCTCACCACTGTTTCTCACAGCTTAATAATTTCCTCAGCAGTCTGAGCCAAGGTCACGATGCGGCTGAGCCTTGGGTCCCTGGGCCACTGGGAGGGGGTAAAGGCCACAGACACGTTACAAGGAGAATGAAACCTCATTCTTCAGAATCTGGAGTGCGTGCCTCACCAGCATTGGCTAGGGTGTTGATTGCCCTGAGGTGGTGAAGTGCATCTCCTGGGTGCTGGATTTCAAAGGGCTCAGGTTTTTATTCCCTTGCTGCAGAAGAAAGGCTGAAAACTTAAGATTTTCACAGTGTGGGAAACAGTTTCCTTCCTTGGTGTAGCTGGAAGACAATCAAAGACAACACGGATGCTTTCCTTCCCAAGGGTAGGAGAGTATTGGCTGTCCAGTCTTAGGACTGAGCCCAGGATCTTTGGTTCTGAGCCCTGCTCTGGCTTGAGCTAGCTCAAGATCAAACAAATGTATTAGAGTGCTGTTGCTTCCCCTACTGTGACTACCGTGACTCCCCGGGGAAGTGAGATGATGATTAATTATAACGTTTTCAGACATGCTAGGGGAGTGTTTGTACTTGTTTGAGCTGACAGGAGGGGTGGCAATCGGTAATAAAGCGCTCTGCAGCACCGTGCATATGCACAAACTGGCCTGTTTCTGGTTTACTTAAAGACTTCTGTGTTATACTGAACACCAGCACCACTCACACAAGTGGAGACAAAAACAGATACTGCAATTATTTTGCTGCCCTGGTTGAAGCTCTCCAAGAACTGGAAACTATCTCAGGCATGTCTCTGCTGGCGAAGTCGCATCGCCCAGCGGATGCGAAGGTCAGCGGACAGAGCAATTCAGGTGAATTCTGAACAGCATGGAAACCACCACCACCTGAATTCATCCACCTCGGGAGAAGGGAAATGACATGAAAATGGCTATGGCCTGGACGGTGTCCAAGTAAAAATACCTCCTTCCTCATCAGCGGCGTGGCTCCCTGTGGATGTATCACAGTCAAATCCATTGCTTATGTGAACAGAGATAATGCTTTTTCCCGCTGCAAACCTTGCCAAGCCCAAACTAGAGAAGAACGGCGGGGGCTGATGTCATCCTGAGAACTACAATAAGTACCTCAAAACTGATTTTGCTCACTGTTAAACTATGGGCAGAACACTAATACATAGGACCCTTCTAATTTTCAGCCTAATTTTGCCCATTACTAGTTTACATCCATTTTTTCTGCATCCAGTGGTGTCCTTCCTTGAGGTTCGCCCTTGTGATTAACCAACTAACTCGATTTTGAGTCAACAAAATGTACTGGCTTCTTGTCAAAGAAATTTACTTTGGCTAAGGAAGGCAGATGCATCAAGTGAGGTCCCTCCTTTTGGTTCAGGAATTATTTTGGTCTTTGGTATTTCATGTTACCTCACTTCTAACATTGAAAACTGAATTAAAGACCCGGACCTTCCAAAAAAGGAGGAAATTCACAGTACTTACTTTTCCTGCATGAGTCATTTTCCTCTGAATTCCACGTTTTTGTCACATTCCAAACCTCACAGTTAGACGCCGGCATATGGAGAGTTCTTCAGGCACTGCTTCTCTACAGAAGGTGTATTTTGGCTTTACAAAGCTTTATGCTCAATCTTGCAAAGGACTATAGCCCAGAGCCCGATCTGTGCTTCCTGCTCCTGAGGCTCCTCACTCTCCTTTCTCTGTATCAGGCAGAGAAATGCTCAGAAATTGGTACAGTATCAAAACACAAAACCTGTCTTATAATTGCTAAGGTAACTTGTACCAGAGCCTGGAGCTGCTTTACAGCTGCCTTCCCCAAAGCGTGACTTGAACCTGTTTGAACTTTCTGATCGATCCAAAAGATGGCTGAGGAAGGCAGCCAGCTTCCAAGAACTTGGGTTTGCTCACTGAAGCTCCATGAGGTCACAGGCCTTATTTACACATTAAAAAGTAATTCTATTACAGGTGAACAGTAATCTCCTTCCTCAGGGGAGAGGAAGTTTCTATCGGCACTGTTCTTCCACGGACTTAGTGAAGCATTTTTCTGGACAGAGTATGGTGCTGGCATCAGGGCTGGAGACAACCCACTGGAGGGCACTAAGGCAACCAGGGCACTGGAGCACATTGCTTGAGGAGAGACTGAAGGACCGGGGCTTGTTCATCTTGGGAAAGGTAAGGGAAAGGGGGATCTAACTGCAGTCTTCAGCCAACTAATGGGGTTCTAGAGAAGAAGCCAGGCTCTTCTCGTTGTGCACAGTGAAAGGGCGACAGACACAAGCTGCAGCAAGGGAAATTCCAACTAGATGCTAAGGAGAGTGGCAGCTCCTGCTCATCCCACTGTCTCACCTGAAAATTTCCAGTTGCCATGAAGGAGTAGAACAGTCAAAGGTGTGAATAATCATTATAGCTCTGGGCAGTGTCAGTTAGGAGTGTGGTGAGGACAGAATGGTGCAGATCAACTCATTGAGCAATGGAAGCAGATACCTGGACTTGGAGGCATGCTGCAAGTGTCCTTATCTGTAACCAGTCTTGTGATAAACTGTAGTACTGCAGTCAGAGGAAGAAGAGCAATAGCACTGCTTGGCATAGCAACAGCTTTGAATGATTTGTGACATGAGAGCAGACTCATGAGCGAGCTCCCAGACAGGGTCCCTCTCGTGATTTCCAGTAACTGCCTCCGCCAGTTGATTCTTCTGAGGCAAAGACAACCCACCTCGAAGCTCTCAGTACTGGCTAAAATGAAAACACCTATGTCACACTGTAAGTGAAGAGCTGTGTGTTTTGATCCTGGCCATCTAGTGGGATTCACATAAGCTTTTCTGTTTGTCCTGCGGCTGATGTCCCAGGAACAAAATGATACATGCCAAGCTCTGTAAAACACATCTGGCTCCATGCTCTCATGTTCATACTTGAAAAGTGGATATTAAAAAATTGAAAAGGATTCTAGATGGTTTGAGCTTGAACCAGGAGCTCTGGCGCTCGCCTTGGCACAGATCTAGTAAAGAGACTCAGTCCATCCAATGTCAGTCAAAACAGCTTCATGGAAAAACAGGTTTTGGGAAATAAACTTTATTTCATTCTTTAGGGAGAGGCCACGATTAACAGCTATAAAGGTGCTGGCACATCAGTAGTACACAGCATTTTAATTTTCCGTGGCAGTGGCAGGGCTGTTCCACAGTCACGTATCCTGGGAGCCTTCCCCAGGTTTCCTAGCCCTTACGCTGCTGTGGGGAAGATGGGCTGTCAGGTCTCGGTGTCCATACTGAACTCCCAAGATATACAGGTTCCTGTTTCCAGGTTAACAGGACTCAGGTCCTTGCCTTCTGGCTGCTTAGAGCCAAAGGTCAAGGCAGCAGTCCACCAGGAATCAAGGACAAAGCACTCATGAGTCACTGAATTAATATATTTTTAAATTAAAAGTGTCATCAGCTGTAATTGCGATTACTGCTTCCCCTCAGGTAAAACCCATCTGGGAACAGAGCAGCACATCCTCTGCACCCCGCTTTCAGTGGGACAGAAATTGCATGGGGTGTCCAGTGAGTTTCGCTCCGAGAGAGATGCTGAGAACCAGCACAGAGCAGTACCCAGCACACGTGCAACCTGTCCATGCAGTCTGCTTATTGCTGTATCCATTACTGGCTGGGTCTGGGCTCAGTGCATATAAAGCAATCATCAGTCACAGCATGGAAAGAAAAGGGCTATAAACAGGCCGAGTCAACATTTATTTATTTTGACAGTGATCCCTGCATACAACAGCCAAGAGTTTTGAATTTTGAGCTGACATTCAGCTCTGATGTTGTGGTGAATTCTCTGTGGAGAAAACATCCATCTGCCCAAGGTGCTCATTAATGTGAATGCTATTGACTAAATATTTGTATTCTTGATTAAAAGTGATAGATCTGTTTCTGTTATTTGCCATCCTTCCCTTGCCTTACAAGCTATTATGAAATTAAGTGTGTGAAGAGAAGAGCAAGAGAAAATACTGAATACTGAAGCACAATACACTTGGATTTTATTTACAAAACCACTTGTCCCTGTCAAGTCCCATTATGTCCCTAACAATGTGTTTTTCTAAGAGAAATTCAAATATTCAAAGCTGTGAGAAAAAGCAGTCCATGGGAAGCGCATCTTCCATTGCTCTACAATAAAGAGCTGCAGCACACAAGACTGTGCCAGGCAATGTGACAAGGCACATGGGCAAACAGTGGAGATGTCCTCTGTGGTGGTGGTATCTCAGCTCTGCTGTTATTTTCATAGAAGTCAGAGACTCTGAAGTAGCCCCTGCGTAAGGAAACACAAGTCAAATCACAGAAAAACTGGAAGGGATCCCCGGAGGTCTCTAGTCCAACCTCCTGCTTAAAGCTGGGCCAGCCTGAAAGCTATAGATCAGGTTACTCAAAGCCTCACCTAGCTATGATCTGAAAATCTCTGAGGATGGGGGTTCCTAAAGAGGTAGATTCATAGCCTGCCATTTGCCATGGTATCAGGGGATGAAAGAGGGAAGTGTTGCCTCCCTGTGGAGGCAGTTCCCTTGATGGCAAACTACGAGTGATCCCGGTGGTCCCCCGGCACATCCCAGGGGAGGCCATTCCTCCAACAGCACAAGGGGCAAGCAGCCAGCAAGATGGTTATAAATGGTCACATGGACAGGGACAGAGGAAGGGAACAAAACAGATGCTGAGGTGAACTAATGAAATGATGGTGTCTTTAATGCATGTTTCAAAATTGCCTGTTTAATTGTTTCAGTGGCAAAAAGGTGGAGTAGAAAAAAAGGAGAAAGATCAACCTAGGAATGGAATATCTGTGATCTTCCAGTTCGTGATTCATCTAGAAGAATCTGGCCTTGGTGTTTTTAGTCAGGAGAAAGACAGAATGTACAGGCAATGAGTAATTCCTCCTAGTTTTCAAATTTGTAGGTAATTACAAATTAGAAACCATATCTGGAAAATAATATTGCAAAAAAATTAATTTTCATTTTATGCATTTTGAAAATATACATTTTTTTCCAAAAATATCTTATGAAATTTTTGAACATTTGGGTTTCTAAATTTTTGATTGGCTATTATTTTTTGCTTTCTGCTTTTTTTTTTTTTGTCCAAAATTTTGAATGGATTTTTGTTACATTGTGCTTCATCTTCTCTTCCATGTATTTGGCATTGTCTCACTGTGGGTTTTTTTGGGGGGGAACTGAACAGTGAAAAAAAGAAACTATCTGTATTGATCTAACACATGTCCAAAATTACACTGGAAAAAGAAAATGAAAAAAGGGAGAAGATAAACCCTATCTGATCGTATGGAATCTAGACTTATAAAGAAGAACAGACAGGAATAAACTTCTGGAGGCCACTGGCCTGGTCCAGATGAGCTTCAAATGGGCTCCTGTTCCACTGGTTGACTATCTCCATGATGAAATTATTTCTTAATATCTCATTGAAATTTCCAGTGTTGCAGCTTGTGTCTGTTGCATCTTGTCCTTTCACTGTGCACCTCCAAGTAGAGTCTAGCTATGCCTTCTCCCTTCCATTAGGTACCTGCAGACCACAATGAGATCATATGTTTGTCTTCTCTTCTCCAGGCTGAACAAACTCAGTTCTGTGAGCCCCACCTTGTATATAATACGTTTCAGCCATCATCTTGGTGGCCTCTGCTGGACTTGCATCAGTATATCAGTGTCTTTCTTGTCCTAGGGTCAAGACTGGACACAGGGCTCCACATGTAGTCTCCAAAGTGCCAAAGAGGGGAAGACTCACTTTCCTCAACTTGCTGGCTCCAGAATCACAAAATCATTCGGGTTGGAAGAGACCTTATGAGGTCATCTTGTCCAGCTCCCCTACTCAAGCAGTGTCAGCTAGAACAGGTTTCCCAGAACCTTGTTGTCCTGGTTTCAGCTGGGATAGAGTTAATTTTCTTCTTAGTAGCTGGTATAGTGCTGTGTTTTGGATTTAGTATGAGAATAATGTTGATAACACACTGATGTTTTAGTTGTTGCTAAGTAGTGGTTACACCAGTCAAGGACTTTTCAGCTTCCCATGCTCTGCATGGCGTACAAGAAGCTGGGAGGGGGCACAGCCAGGGGGCCTGACCCACATTGGCCACAGGGCTATTCCACACCATATGACGTCATGCTCAGTATATAACTGGGGCGAGTTGGCCGGGGGGGAAGGGATTGCTGCTCGGGAACAGGCTGGGCATCAGTCAGGGGGTGGTGAGCAATTGTGTTGTATATCACTTGCTTGGTACATTATTATTGTATTATATTATTATTATTATTATTATTATTACTACCACTACTACTATCATTCTATTTTATTTTACTTCAATTATTAAACTGTTCTTATCTCAACCCAGGAGTTGTCTGACTTTCACTCTTCCAATTCTCTCCCCCACCCCATTGGGGGGGAGTGAGTGAGCGGCTGTGTGGTTCATAGTTGCTGGCTGGGGTTAAACCACGACAGTCCTTTTTGGCGCCCAACGTGGGGCTCGAGGGTTTGAGATAATAACAGATTAATCAGAGTGTATTAAGGAATTTGTATCTGTTAACAGTTGCTGGTCATAATATTGATTCATCTGCTCTCGGTATTAGTCTACCTGATCTGCACCATGCTCTTGCTTTTGCAGTACATGTTAAAGATTGGTGTTGGGTGTTGCAGTTTTCTGTGCTCTGCCGTGATTAGTGATGTTTTGCCTGGGAGATTTGTTATTAAAACACTGACCTTGAGCGCTATCTGGTATTTGGGTTCTGTACTGAAGCCATTACTGTACTTCGGGTACCACCTCATGGAGACAATTAGCAATTATACTTCTTCCTCTGAGAGGCTTTTTATGGAGGAAATACAGAATAGCACCTTCACTGCCGCCTTCTATAATGTTTCCTCCTTCATTACAACAACTTTTTTGTATCTTGAACATCCTTGGGTAGTTAAGATACATCTATTGGTATTTCTTGGGTATATTGTTTCGGTTTTGTCTAGAGTTAATATGCATTTTAAGAATATCATCCAGAGATCTGCCCCAAGGCTGGATAATTATGAGTGGCAGGGTGTGTGGGAGAGTATGGGCAAATGCCTAGGACGGTGGGCCCCTCCAGTGTTTTGGAGTTTCACCCCTGAACAAGTGCAGAATCCTGAAAAATTAGTAGAACATTTGGAAAAAGTATGCTGTCATCCTGACAATTCTAGGGAGACACAAATCACTGCAATGTGCTGGGGCCTGGCCCATGCCTACCGAGCCGTATTAAACACTATTCAGAACCCTCAAGGGGAAGAGAAGGTCTCTGGATCTGACAACAAAACGACTGGCGTTGCAGCTATGCCAGCCTCGGCAACAGATACTACTGATACGCCAGCCCCTGTAACAGGTGCTGTGGCTACACCAGAGAACCAACCCGTGCCAGTATCAGTTGCCCCTATACAGAAGAAAAAATACACAAGAAAATCAACTCGTTTAGTAAGGGCTGATGATGAACCAGGGCCATCACAAGAACAGGAGGAGGAAGAGGCAGAACCCACAAATGAGATGGTAACAACCCGATCTCTGTCCCTGAGTGAGCTGCGAGATATGCGAAAAGATTTTAGTCGTCATCCAGGTGAGCACATCATCACTTGGCTGCTCCGATGCTGGGATAATGGGGCTAGTAGCCTGGAATTAGAGAGTAAGGAAGCCAAGCAGCTGGGATCCATTTCTAGGGAAGGGGGCATTGACAAAGCGATTGGAAAAGGGGCAAAAGTCCTCAGCCTCTGGAGGCGACTTCTGGCAGCTGTGAAGGAAAGGTATCCTTTCAAGGAAGATTTTTATGTCAGCCAGGCAAGTGGACCACCATGGAGAGAGGTATCCAGTACCTGAGGGAATTAGCCGTGCTGGAGGTGATGCATAATGACTTGAACAATGAGCAGTTATCCAAAGATCCAGATGAAGTCCAGTGCACACGACCCATGTGGCGGAAGTTCGTGCGGAGTGCACCGTCATCATATGCAAACTCTTTGGCAACAATGACCTGGAAAGATGAAGAGGGACCAACGGTGGATGAATTGGCTGGCCAACTTCGACAATACGAAGAAAGTCTCTCTGCCTCCCTACGGGCCTGCGTCGCGGCTGTGGAGAAACTGCCTGATGTGCTAGCTGAGAAATTATCCCGGGAGTTCCAGCGATTCAAAGAGGACATGTCCTACTCCTCACCTGTACGGACCAGTATCTCAGCCATCAGGAGTAAGCATCCCTCTCTTCAAGAGAGAAGATATAGTGAATACACACCACGGGCCACCCTGTGGTTTTATCTGCGTGACCATGGAGAGGACATGAGGAAGTGGGATGGAAAATCTACCTCGACCCTAGAGGCACGAGTACGTGAGTTGCAAGGAAAAACAATTACAAAAGGTGGTTCTTCCAGGAAAATTGCTGCTCCAGTTTCCAGTGAGCAGTTCCCTAGACAGGATAAAAGGGCTGATTTTGCTTCCGATCTCAATAAAGGGGTTTTTGATTCGCATTTACAAGAAGTGAGTAACGAATGCTATGACCGGGACTAGAGGGGCCCTGCCTCCAGCCAGGTGGAGGAAAGGGACAACCGGGTGTACTGGACTGTGTGGATTCGATGGCCTGGCACATCAGACCCACAGGAGTATAAGGCTTTAGTAGACACCGGTGCACAGTGTACCCTAATGCCATCAAGCTATGAAGGGGCAGAACCCATCTGTATTTCTGGAGTGACAGGGGGATCCCAACAGCTGACTGTATTGGAGGCTGAAGTAAGCTTAACCGGGAAGGAGTGGCAGAAGCATCCCATTGTGACTGGCCCAGAGGCTCCATGCATCCTTGGTATAGATTACCTCAGGAGAGGGTATTTCAAGGACCCAAAAGGGTACCGGTGGGCTTTTGGTATAGCTGCCTTGGAGACGGAAAAAATTAAACAGCTGTCTACCCTGCCTGGTCTCTCGAAGGACCCCTCTGTTGTGGGGTTGCTGAGGGTCAAAGAACAACAGGTGCCAATCGCTACCACAACAGTGCACCGGCGGCAATATCGCACCAACAGAGACTCCCTGATTCCCATCCATAAGCTGATTCGTCAACTGGAGAGCCAAGGAGTGATCAGCAAGACTCGCTCACCCTTTAACAGTCCCATATGGCCAGTGCGAAAGTCTAATGGAGAGTGGAGACTAACAGTAGACTATCGGGGCCTGAATGAAGTCACGCCGCCACTGAGCGCTGCTGTGCCAGACATGCTAGAACTTCAATATGAACTGGAGTCAAAGGCAGCCAAATGGTATGCCACAATTGACATCGCTAATGCATTTTTCTCAATTCCTTTGGCGGCAGAGTGCAGGCCACAATTTGCTTTCACTTGGAGGGGGGTCCAGTACACCTGGAATCGACTGCCCCAGGGGTGGGAACACAGCCCCACCATTTGCCATGGACTGATCCAGACTACATTGGAACAGGGTGGGGCTCCGGAACACCTGCAATACATTGATGACATCATCGTGTGGGGCAACAAAGCAGAAGAAGTTTTTGAGAAAGGGAAGCAAATAGTCCAAATCCTTCTGGAGGCTGGCTTTGCCATAAAACAAAGTAAGGTCAAGGGACCTGCACAGGAGATCCAGTTTTTAGGAGTAAAATGGCAAGATGGACGTCGTCAGATCCCAATGGATGTGATCAACAAAATAACAGCCATGTCTCCACCAACCAGCAAAAAGGAAACACAGGCTTTCTTGGGCGTTGTGGGTTTTTGGAGAATGCATATTCAAAATTACAGTCTGATCGTAAGCCCTCTCTATCAAGTGACCCGGAAGAAGAATGATTTTAAATGGGGCCCTGAGCAACGACAGGCCTTTGAACAAATTAAACAGGAGATAGTCCATGCAGTAGCCCTTGGGCCAGTCCGGGCAGGACAAGATGTAAAAAATGTGCTCTACACTGCAGCCGGGGAGAATGGCCCTACCTGGAGCCTCTGGCAGAAAGCACCAGGGGAGATTCGAGGTCGACCCCTAGGGTTTTGGAGTCGGGGATACAGAGGATCTGAGGCTAGCTATACTCCAACTGAAAAAGAGATATTAGCAGCATATGAAGGGGTTCGAGCCGCTTCGGAAGTGGTTGGTACTGAAGCACAGCTCCTCTTGGCACCCCGACTGCCAGTGTTGGGCTGGATGTTCAAAGGGAGGGTCCCCTGTACACATCATGCAACTGATGCTACATGGAGTAAGTGGGTCGCACTGATCACACAACGGGCTCGAATAGGAAACCCCAGTCGCCCAGGAATCTTGGAAGTGATCATGGACTGGCCAGAAAGCAAAGATTTTGGAATATCACCAGAGGAGGAGGTGACGCGTGCTGAGGAGGCCCCACCATATAATAAACTATCAGAAAATGAGAAGCAATATGCCTTGTTCACTGATGGGTCCTGTCGCCTTGTGGGGAAACATCGGAGGTGGAAAGCTGCTGTATGGAGTCCTGTACGACAAGTTGCAGAAACTGCTGAAGGAGAAGGTGAATCGAGTCAGTTTGCAGAGGTGAAAGCCATCCAGCTGGCTTTAGATATGGCCGAACGAGAAAAGTGGCCAATGCTCTATCTCTTTACCGACTCATGGATGGTGGCAAATGCCCTGTGGGGCTGGTTACAGCAATGGAAGCAGAGCAACTGGCAGCGCAGAGGCAAACCCATCTGGGCTGCCACATTGTGGCAAGATATTGCTGCCCGGATAGAGAACCTGGTTGTAAAAGTACGTCATGTAGATGCTCACGTACCCAAGAGTCGGGCCACTGAAGAACATCAAAACAATCAGCAGGTGGATCAGGCTGCTAAGATTGAAGTGGCTCAAGTGGACCTGGACTGGCAACATAAGGGTGAATTATTTCTAGCTCGGTGGGCCCATGACACCTCAGGCCATCAAGGAAGAGATGCAACATATAGATGGGCTCGTGATCGAGGGGTGGATCTGACCATGGATACTATTGCACAGGTTATCCATGAATGCGAAACATGTGCTGCAATCAAGCAAGCCAAGCGCTTCAAGCCTCTCTGGTATGGAGGACGATGGCTGAAATATAAATACGGGGAGGCCTGGCAGATTGATTATATCACACTTCCACAAACCCGCCAAGGCAAGCGCCATGTGCTTACAATGGTGGAAGCAACCACCGGATGGCTGGAAACATATCCCGTGACCCATGCCACCGCCCGCAACACTATCCTGGGTCTTGAAAAGCAAGTCCTGTGGCGACATGGCACCCCAGAAAGAATTGAGTCAGATAACGGAACTCATTTCCGAAACAGCCTCATAGACACCTGGGCCAAAGAGCATGGCATTGAGTGGGTGTATCACATCCCCTATCATGCACCAGCCTCCGGGAAAATCGAACGATACAATGGACTGTTAAAGACTACACTAAAAGCAATGGGTGGTGGGACATTCAAACACTGGGATACACATTTAGCAAAGGCCACTTGGTTAGTCAACACTAGGGGATCTGCCAATCGAGCTGGCCCTGCCCAGTCAAGACTTCTACGTACTGCAGAGGGGGATAAAGTCCCTGTAGTGCACCTAAAAAATATGACGGGGAAGACAGTCTGGGTTACTCCTGCTTCAGGCAGAGGTAAACCCATTCGTGGGATTGCTTTTGCTCAAGGCCCTGGATGCACTTGGTGGGTGATGCGGGAGGATGGGGAAGTCCGATGTGTACCTCAAGGAGATTTGATTTTGGGTGAAACTAGCCAATGAACTGAATTGTATAATGTTAGTTGCTATATAATACTAGATGTCATCAATTCAATGATCACTATGTGCCATATCAAGGGTATACAGTAAGAATCACCCAAATTAATGAAGAAAAACTTTGAGGAAACTGAACAAAGTGCAGTGGTGATGGAACCAGAACTGACTTCAGCATACAACAATCCAACACCACACACCATCTCTCCTGCCCTGAAAGACTGTTATAACAGATGGAGCCTAAAGTCATGAACTAAATGAACTCAACAAACATTTTAGAGGGATAGCCTATAGACTAGGGAAATTATATCTATATGTGTGTGTGTGTGTATATATATATATAAAATATATCAAAAGACTGGAAAAGTGGTAATGATTAATTGGAATGTATTTGAAAGACCTGGGCATAACGTATATGGTATGGAATAAGGGGTGGATACTGTCCTGGTTTCAGCTGGGATAGAGTTAATTTTCTTCTTAGTAGCTGGTATAGTGCTGTGTTTTGGATTTAGTATGAGAATAATGTTGATAACACACTGATGTTTTAGTTGTTGCTAAGTAGTGGTTACACCAGTCAAGGACTTTTCAGCTTCCCATGCTCTGCATGGCGTACAAGAAGCTGGGAGGGGGCACAGCCAGGGGGCCTGACCCACATTGGCCACAGGGCTATTCCACACCATATGACGTCATGCTCAGTATATAACTGGGGTGAGTTGGCCGGGGGGGAAGGGATTGCTGCTCGGGAACAGGCTGGGCATCAGTCAGGGGGTGGTGAGCAATTGTGTCGTATATCACTTGCTTGGTACATTATTATTGTATTATATTATTATTATTATTATTATTATTATTATTATTACTACCACTACTACTATCATTCTATTTTATTTTACTTCAATTATTAAACTGTTCTTATCTCAACCCAGGAGTTGTCTGACTTTCACTCTTCCAATTCTCTCCCCCACCCCATTGGGGGGGAGTGAGTGAGCGGCTGTGTGGTTCATAGTTGCTGGCTGGGGTTAAACCACGACACTTGTCAAGTCAGGTTTTGAACATATCCAAGGATAGACCACCCTCATAGTGAAGAAGGTCCCTTTGAGAAGCAGCCATGCTCTACAAGGTGTTGACCACCACCCCTCCCCCCCTTCTGTCATCCATGAGCTTGCTCAGAGTGTACTCTGTCCCATCATCTAGGTTGTTAATAAAGACACTAAACAGTCTTGGTCCTTGTGTCCTTCTCTGAGGGACACCACTAGCAGCTGGGTGCCAACTGGACACAACCCTTGGGGTCTGGCAATCCGGCCAGTATTCCATCTGCTTTATCACCCACTATCATCTCACCAATCTGGCTGTGAGGCGACAATGGGAGATCATAGAAACATGGAATCACAGAATGTTTTGGGTTGGAAGAGACCTTTGAAGATCACCTAGACCAACCCCCCCCCTCCCATGGGCAGGGACAAGTTCCAGTAGATTAGGCTGCTCAAAGTCCCATCCAACCTGACCTTCCAGGGATGGGGCATCCACAACTTCGCTGAGCAAACCTATTCCAGTGTCTCACTGCCCTCATAGTAAAGAATTTCTTCCTTGTATCTAATTTAAATCTACATTCAGTTTAAAACATGTACCCCTTGTCCTGTTACTACAGGCCCTGGTAAAAAGTCTTGCTCCATCTTTCTTATAACCCTCCTTTAAGTATTGAAAGGTCTCTGCGGAGCTTTCTCTTCTCCAGGCTGAACAATCCCAACTCTCTCAGCCTTTCGTCATAGGAAAGATGTTCCACCCCTCCGATCATTTTCATGGCCCTCTCTGGACCTGCTCTAACAGGTCCACGTCAAAGGCCTTGCTAGTGTTAAGGAGTAAAACATCCACTGCTTCCTCCCATGACAACACAGCTAGTCTTGTCACAGAAAGGAATCAGTAAGGTTAGTTTGACACAATTTTCTTTTGGTAATTCCCTGATTGTCTTTCACATGCCTGGATGGGAGGATTGCTCCATCACCTTCACAGGGACTGACATATAGTTTCCTGGTTTCCCCTTCTTGAAGATGGGTGTAACACTTGCCTTCAGGAATCTCCTCCAAATGACTCTTCAGAGATGATAGTGGCCTCGCAATGATGTCAGCCAGCTATCCCAGCACTCTTGGAGACATCCATCCCATCAGATCCCATGGACTTGCATATGTTCAATTGGCTTGGATGCTCCCTAGCGCAGTCTTCCTCTGCTGTGGGGCATGCTTCACTCCCACAAACTCTGTGAGAAGGGTCAAGGACGTGGGAGGCCTCAGGGCAAACCTTTCTAGTGAAAACTGAGGCAAAGGGAGTACGGAGTACCTCAACCATTTCCATGTCCTTTGTCACCACGTCCTCTGCCTGATTAAGCAAGGGGACACATTTTCTTTAGCCTCTCTTTTGCTGCCAGTGCACTTAGAGAAGTCCATCCTGTTACTCTGCATGTGCCTCGCTAGTTCCAGCTCCAGCCGTGAGGGCTCTGATGCAGTGTGTGCCAGAGTAGTGGTTGTACAAGTCTGTGTTAAAGATATGCCCTGGACCATGTTGTGAGGTTGTGTCAGGGTGCCAGGGGGTAAAAGGGAAAAGCACTGGAGAATCACATGAGGTGTAAGGAGCCAAAATTGTTCGGCTTTTCCTTTGGTACCTACTTCTCAGTTTCCAGCCATAGTTTAACCAGACCTTAAGAGACTGCCTAAGTGGAAAACGTGACAGTCTGAGTGACATAGCTCCTGAAAAAATTGGCATACTGTTGAGAGACTTCATGTTAAGAACACTTTACTGAAACTAATTACAAATATGCAATGGAAAAGCAATAGCTCTCCTGGTTTGCTGGCTCTAGGGATTTACTGACTGCTAATTCTTTTCAAAATCTAACCAAAGCCAACTAAGACACAGATGGCAAAAAGACAGCCTGGAAAGCTCCCCCAGAGGACCTCACTGCAGAAACTGTTTGCCCCAGTAGAAGGTTAAAAATCATGAGAGAATATTTGTGCATGGCCCAATGGTCCATTTCGAATAGACCCATCCAGTCAGAGCAATACTCCTCTACGCAAATTTTTTTATGTCTTGCCATTCTGAGCTCCTTTTTCAGACAAAAATGGCTTTGGCCAGTGGGGTGTAGGGTGGTTGTTAGGGTCTGTGGGCTCTAGGTTGTGGATCCTTCTCAGTATAGGGAGTAGATGTTGCTAATTGACTGTATTTCCAACAGGAGAGCTTAATATGGCTGCACAGCTAACATCTTCACTTATATCAACAAACCCCTCTTTGGAATACCCAGATTGTTCCATACTGCCCAGTGCTGACCAGTGCAGTTGGTCCCAGTCCCACCATCAGAGCACAAGCTCCTTCTCCTGGGGCTCCCTGCAGTTCCTCAGCACAAAGCCACCTGCCTGCTCATGCCTATGTGCATGGGCGACATGCTCACTCGTGGCTACACGCAGACCATTCATAGCCCTAGCTTCTTCCCAGAACTACGGAGCTGGCCAGGCTTTTGCTGGCAGCTCAGGAGGAAATGGTGCTTCCACATCACTAGAAGTCCCATAGAGGAACATGCAACAAAAATAAGGGGCATCATCCTTCTCTCTTCTTCCAGTTCATGCTTCAAGACCCAGCTGTGGGCTATCTCTTCACATTTTAAAAGTCCCCTTCATCAAAAGCATAATAACGGAAAAACAGGGCCATATGCCCAGCCAGAGTGGGACCAACATTTGGCAGCAGCGACTGTCCCTCCAGAGCCATAGCGGTAGCCTCCAGACATGACATTACCACGTAGCAGCCGGCCTCTTACTCCACTGGGAGATGGTACTGGGGCTGTCTGGCAACCAGAGCCCTCGCACCCAGAGAGAGGCAGAGCTTTGTTTAGTTCACTGAACAAAGAGACAGGCAAAGCAATCGGGTTGTTTTTATTGTGAGGTGAATGCTGACATAAGGACAACAGGCTACTTATTGAGCTTTTGTGTTATATTTGTACCTTAGATAACATCTGAGTCTGGGCTGCTTTCCATTGTTCATGGATGTTAGTGAGGTTTTTTTTTCTATTACTATCTCCCTTTTTATAACCATGGAGCTACTTTCATTTTAATATCATATTTAAATTCTGTGCTTTCAAAATAATTGCTTCAGTATCTGGCATTGTCATTAAAGTAAGGTATTTTGGATGTTTCCCCTGGGTCTGATCCAATTTTTTCCTGAGAAGTTTAGCAAGTGCCCCCAACCATACTGAGGCAGTTCACAATGGAGCTTTAGTGCCTAAGGAATTTGATAATTTACTTCTTTTAAAATGCTAGCAGACAGCTAGAGTAGATAAATGCTTTGCTCATGAAGCTCAACAGATAAAGACATTGTTAATTTTCATAGCACTGGATTAAAATACCTCAGAAACCTTTAAGCACAGCAAAAAAAGACCTAAGCATTAAAATAACATTTAAATGTTAAATAAAGAAGCAGATACTGTTTATTTTGCCTTAGGAATAAAGCCGCTTGGCCTACAGCTCCTCAGACGGGGCCGAGATGCCCTGTGATGGTAAAAGCTGGGTCTGCACAGCCCTTGCAGAGCAGCACCCAGGCAGGGCAAAGGGCTGCTCCTTTTGGAGAATCCGAAGACATGGGAGATAAAGTTGCTGGAGACAAAGTTGATCTAAAGAAGCGGATCCAGAACCAGACCAATTCCCAACCCAGAGCACTCCGTCTGTGCTTCCTAGTTCCCAGACAGGAGATGATAAACTGCAGTTGGGCAGGCAGAACTACCCTGGGGCTGGGCTCTGCTAGAAAAAGGTCGGATCAGCGCAGAGATGGGGCAAGCACTAGCACTGACCCATGGAGCATGCATTTCTTCTCTGCTCAAGTCACATGCATGAAGGCAAGGACTGTCTTATAGTACATATCTTAAGGATTAAGCACAAGGGGACCGTAATCCAGAATGAGGTCCCCAGGTGCTACTCTCGGAGAATTGCAGTTGCTGAGCTGAACCTGGCCTAGCAGTTCCCCTGGTCACTTATATGTGAATATTGCCCAGGACCAAGGTGAAATCCACAAAGCAAATCGGAGCGGGTAGCAGATAGACCATTGTCGGGTAAATGTCTGAAGGATATTTTCTAATTACTACTTTCTTCTTGTATTTGTTGTGCTTGCCCTAACACTTGCATGCACCGCAGCACCTTCCCAATGGCAAAGTCTGCTGGAAAAGTGGGTGAGCTGAAATGGCACTGCAGCTGCCTGGGGGACTCAGATACTCACCCATCACTCCCTTTTTGTGGGAATACTGAGGCTGCAGTCATGCATATTCAATGTCAGTGGGCTTTATGCTATATTTCTAGAAAATGTTCACTTTGAAAACACTTCAGATCTTCTGCGATGCAGGAAAGCTCCTTAGCAGTTACCCAGCAGCCTGTAGACACTTCTGTTCTCACAATGGAAGGATCCTGGCTCTTGGCAGGGCTTTCTCCCACAGCGAGTCTCCTTACAAGGTGCACAAACTAAAGAAAATGAGTGGTGCTCCATTCCCCGCTTTTGATTCCTGCTTCTAGCTAGGAACAGGGCTTACAATCAGTCTTCCTTTTAAAGCGAGCACTGGCATGTTGGTAGTTACTGCCCTGTGTAGAGCACTGCTCTCCCTGCTGAGTTTTTAATTCATCGTCCTTGCTGTGGGTGAAGTCACACCCTCTTCTCTTGTTTATCTTCACTTGTTCTGCTCTCCCTTTTTTTTAGCTTTTCTCATGAAGCAGGATTCACATTACTTGTTTTAAGCCTCTACATTGCTGCCATCTGAATGAGTCACCTAAACACCCTGGAAACTCAGCGAGAAGTAGGCTCTCCCGGGAAGTGACTGATCTGATCTGGGTCCTCCTGGGTTCCGGTAGCTGCACCTTCCAGTGAGTTCACTGCGACGGGGAGCTCTGGACTGGACAAAAATACCAGTTTCATCCACCACTTCCACAGTGCAACTGGGGCATCCTCCAGTGTGCCTCCGTCCCCAGCGTTCCCCTGCAGAAGAGCAGGCAGCTGCCTTCCTTTGGAGCTCTGCATTTGCATCACCGCTTTAACGTGCCAGCTGGGAACCAGGTACCAGGGAAGGGGATGCCCCCAGGGCCCCAGCCCACCAACCCACCCTTTGCATCACAGCAAGGGAGGACTGAGCCAGGATTGCTACCTTGAATGGGCTTCTCTCAATCTTTCCAATCCAGATCTACCAGCAAACACTGGCCACAGGAAAACACTGCAAGGCAGCAAGCAAACCTCCAGTGAGGAGGTTCAAGAACAGAGCGCCAATATGCTGCTCAGCCTGGAGCATGGGTGGGCATTTGTTTGGTAAGCTGGACCTTCACCCTGTCCCTCTGCTTCCTTTGCTAGACTCTTACTACATAGTGCAAAAAGCCCAGTCCGTCGTTCTCTCCTGCTCCCGGTGAGAGGAGCCACAGTGACAGTCTCCTCAGGTGTAGCCCCTCTGCTGGTCTTTCCAAGGGACGCAGGAGACTCCTGGTGGAAATTTCCATTGGGTGGGGTGAAGCTGCAGCCAGCAAAGCAAAGGGGATTCTGGCACGTGGAAGCAGGTTCCTGGATGGGGAAGGAATGGTGGGTATGAAGAACAGAGCTGGACTGCAGCTTTCATTGAGTTAGAAACTCTGTGATGCCTGTGGACATGACCTCTTTCCTGATGTCACGGTAATGCTGTGACTCCAAATATATGTGACACAAATACCACAGTTTGATTGGTGTTGATGCTTTCACAGTATCTGCCATACCAGTCATCTTCTCTGCTTTATGCTTCCCTGCAGAGCCGCCACGAAAGATGTGACCCTGCTGTGATGCTGGCTTCCCCCATGCCCTCTCCCCGGGCAGTGACCACAAGTACTGTCACACAGTGTCTCAGCTGGCGTTGGGTCTAGAGGCAGACTGGGCTTTTCCTCACCTCCTCTGCTGTCCCAAACTAAACGTGCTTCTTCCCGTTTCCAGAAAAGTTCATGGAAAGAGAATAGAGGCGCAGGGAGCAGGAGGGCAAGGCACAGTGCAGCAGGTTTTGCTTGAACAGAAGTTCCAGTGCCTTCTGAGCACAGGAATCTCAGAGCTACCTTGGCTCCATCATGGATCTTCGGGACAGGTTCCAGTCCCATAGCAAGAACAGTTGATCCAAGAAAAAAGGGATCAGAGGAAAGAGCAAGCCCACCCACCAGAGGCACTGGGACATGCCATCTCATTGGTCCCTGCTTGCTTGTTCTTGCTGCAGATGTAATTGCTCAGGTGAAAATGTCCTGTCTGCCTCTGGTAGGTGTCTTGTGTGTGAGAAGCAGCGTTAAATGCTTAGGAGCAATTTGTCAGCTTGGGTTTTCTTGCTATTGCTGAACCCTCTCATTAACTTCTGCTTCACCGGAACTAGCTGAACCACTGACTTCTGTACATAATTACTGTATTTCATACTCTGCCTCCAGAATGGAAAGAAAATCATGCTAGTATTATTCAGGCAATTAAAGATACACTGGCTTATGCTTTGCACACTTTCCATTGCTCCCTCAAAATTTCCAGCACAGAGATTTATCGCTTTACAGTTGAGAACACACCACAAGCCCAGTTTTGTTGCTCACTGCTGAACAGGTATTCAGTAAAATGCTTTTCTGGTTGTGCACACACCGAAAAGAGAGCAATAATCCAGGCGAGCTGAGGACACAGATGTGATGCCTTCCTGCTACATCACTCCTCTGAAGGCACTGCCTGCCAAAAACTTCCTTTGGCTGTCCAAATACAGCAGGAAAGTCTGCTTAGTTTTCTATTATCATCCCCAGGTCTGTTGGTCATGCTGTTTCTTGGGCTTTTCCTTATCACTTATCATTTGATTTGGCTTTGTGGTTGGGTAGAGGTTGGGAGAGCTTTGCAGTGAGGAGAGAAAAGGCAGTAGTGGGAATATCACACTGGAAACATGGTAAGGGGAGACTGGGCACTCGTGCAGACCTGAGCAGGCCACTCTTCCTTCAAAGCCACCAAAAAAATATTTTTTATAATTATATGATCCCTGCATTTTAAGAGGCATAAACCTGTCTCACAGGCCCTTTGGGGTTTAGCTGGAGGCGTGAGTGCTTCTTTGCAGAAGGGGTGCTGGTTTGCTTCCACAAGAGGAAAAGCTTTTCTAAATCTCAGCTGACAGCAAAACAAAACTCCACTCTGCAAAGCACTGGGAAATATTCTCCTGAGCTTCTTTCCCTACCGCTTTTTCAGACCTGCCTACATGCAACTTTCCATATTAATCTGCTGCCTCTGGAAATGACTTACCAGAAAAGACTGATCTAGTACTGTCTCAAGTCAGACTTACAGATGAATCACTGGAAACAAAAAGTTACTAAGAAAGCAAGTATAAAATGCAGCTCCGATCTCTGTTTCACAGTATGTCTTTCTGAGTGTCTCCATTTCTAGGATGCTTTTCAAGCTGCCTTCCTGGTCAGACCTGGGCTCAGAGAGCCAGCCTGCCCTGCCAGCCATCCGCTAAGCGTGACTCTTTCTAGCAGTGCTGCCTGCAGGACTTTGGATATTTAGAACTGAACATTTTGGCTAGTCAGACCCTTCCCAGATCCACAGAGCTGCCACCCAGCTGTCCCTGAGGCTCCTGGGTCACCTCTCAGTGTCCATGGTGAAGAGCATGCCCCTTTGGATCCCAAATGGACTGGGATGGACAACAGGCAACTCTCATTCAGGTCTAACCTCCAAGGAGGCACATATGTTCATGCATTTCTTTTGTTTCATGGTTTCTCTTGGTGAAACCTGCAGAATCTGAACAAGGTGTGCAAATGAGACTGCTAATAGCCAGCTTGCTGTTCATTTAGACACTCAAGTAATGGACCTGTGAGCTTATAGTAATGGGTCAGAGAGTTAAGGACCTGTAGGAATTGCTTTGTCAGCATCCTCTTCTGAAATAAATTTTTTATAACTATAGCTGAGATTCTGACATAGTCATGCAGAAATGCCAGCCTGCAACTAGCCATGCCCTTGCCAGAATCCTGCTCTGTTTCAAGGAATCACAGTTCCAGAACAGGTATTTTCCAGGACAAGAGATTGCACAGAGTGCTACCCAAGAGGGGTGGAGATATATCATTAGGGTGGGGTACTCCAGAGATATTCTCAACTTCAGCTTCTCTGAAATCTATGGATATGTGAACAAGAGAAGAGTCAAGACAATCTTGCTGTTAGACAAGAGCTGTGCTTCTCTGCTAAGTGTGTCAGCTTTGCTTCCCTGAGCAGGCCGGGTGCTGTCACTTCAGATGTGTTAAAGAAAACGGAAGCTATGGGGACGGACAGATTATGCCATCAGCTGTAGAAATCATCTGTGCTTGCCTAAGAAAACTTCCCTCTGAGGAGCAATTAGCAAGAAAATGCAAACCAGTCTGTTTTGCGCTACATGATCATTAGAACTAGAAAGAGACTTATCAAAGCGTGTAAATGACACTGCAAGGAACTGACAGGTCTCTGCTGCATCAAATGCTGCTGCAGTGAAAGCAGCATTCCCACAACGATAAAGCACATGGCGAGACTTTCGTGAGACAGGTGATGTTATTCTGTATTTCACTGAGTTTCTAATAAGCTAGTTACACTTTTGCATTTGCAGTTCTTGATGTTTACCCTAAATATTTGCTCTTTGAGGTGACTTGTCAACATCTAGAGAGAGAGATCTTCAATGAGCAAAGCAAATATCCTTCTGGAAGATGAAAGGGGCTGCTCTTCCAGGCTGGATCCCTGGGGCATCAAACGGATCTCAAGCAGCACAAACCACAGTTCTTAGCAAAAAGCTGTAGCTTGAGCATCAGAAGGCTCTCATGATTGTGAGCTTCTCTGTAGCCCTTGGAAGAGGAGAAGCTGCCAGAGAAGTGAAGGACAACATGGAATGGGTCTGCTGTTCCTTGCCCAGCCAACATAGTGTTAGAGATAGCTAAGGGATAGAGTAACTGATAACCACTGAAAACAGGGTATTTAGTTGAAAACAATTCCTCCATGAGAGGAAAGATCTCAGATTTTTTATGGACCATCTGTCCATCTGTAGCAGAGCTGGGAAAAAATTGTTCCACAATGACTACTTCCTTTTCTTGTCCGCAGATCACCCTTTGAAAATACTGGGGGGGGGGGGGGAGAAATGATGTACTGCTGTGACAGTCCATCTGTATTAATAAATATTTTCTTCTGGGATAAAAACATTTTTCTCTTTTACAAATGTCCAGAAAAATAACCTGTGACAAACTCAGATGGACTCCAAAGCTGGACAACACAATTTGAAAAGAATAGTAAAAGTGAGAAATGGTTAATTCAAGGCCGAGAGTTAAGAAAAAGAAGAAGGCACATCTGAAAGGGCAAAAATTAATCTCCCTCACCCATTAAAAACCTTCTCTCTAACGCACATTCCAGTGATCTCACCATCATGCCATGCTTCACTGTGAGAAGGAGGTAAGCCAACAATATATGATAACTCCTCTGCCAAAGCAGTTATAGACTATAATTTCTGTCTGGAAGCAGTGAGGCCATGGCAGAGTCCATCCTCACAACCACAGACCACCCTCCGGGCGCACACTAGGCACAGCCTCCCCCTGAACCTCCTCCTGCCTCCTTCACCTCAATCTTCGTGAACAAGGCCAGAACAAGCCACTTCCAGTCTGAAGAGTATCCTGCAAGGATCAGTTTCCCAGGGCAATTTTTTCTTTTTCTTGCTGGCAGGAGGGTTCAAAGCAGCTTCCCAAAGAACAAAACCCACTTGCCTCACAAGTAGTGGCGAGAGCTCAGTCCTTGCCACTAACACAGCATGTAAATTACTGAGAGGGAGATCCATGGCAGCACAGCTGTCTCCCTGGGAGTGCGGATGAGAGATCTGAATCATCGGCTGGAAGTACTCAGTCTCTCTCCAGTGTCTTAACTAACTTAAGCACTGCAGTCAAGTGCCAGAGCAAATCCAGCCATAGAGGCTCTTGCTTTTGGTGCAGATGGTCCTTAGCCCGTCCCTGTTGGTAACCCCGAGAAGCAGTGCAAGAGAAGGTCTCACCACAGCTGGCCTCAGGCATCCAAGAGCTAGTTGCCTCAGTCTGAGCTAGTCTTCTGGGCTCGCTTTATTGTCAGCAGAAACAAATATATCTGAGGGGCTTCCTTGGACATTCAAAAGCAGTCAACTGAGCAACCCACGGGAGGATGAGGTTGATCTGCCCCTCTGGTAATGAAGAGAATTGTATAGAGTTATGTGAGATTAACTGCACCTGCTTTAGGAGGTGTGAGAAACAGATTCCCTAGAGAATCATGTAGCTATGTGATAAACTTCTATCAAAATGATGCCTTATATCAAGACATTCATTCTGCCTGACTTTGGAGTGACAAACCACGAAGTCTTAATATATTTCATGGAGTTTCCTCCATGAGCAGATAGGAAAAAGAATTTTTACATCATCTCAATTGTTTTGGGATAGTAGCATTCAAAATATCATTCTTCTGTACACGCTCTCAATCCCTCGGTTGTGTCGGAGCCTCACTCCCACAAAACCCTTTCTGATTCACTCTACCGCTAACAGGGTGTGAATATTTCCTATGCAGTGCAAACATGTTCCCGCAACAAGCCCATCCTTTGCTCTAACAGAGCAAAAGGGATGATCAGCTCAAGTTAAATGTCAAACTCTAGAGCAGCTCACTCTGAAACCATCAGGCTGTGAACTTGGTAGAGAAGTAAATGAAAAGAAGGCATGGCTGTGATTACTTCCCATAGCTTTAATTCCATGAAAAATTTAATTCTGGTCATCTGGCAGGTCCAGGTGCCACAGCATCCTGCACCGTGCAGGCAAGTCAGACTTAGATGTAACAGCCCTGTGCTGAACAGAAGGACCATCCAAACCAGGGCTCTAGAGGTGCTCCCTGCTCCCTGTGACTGCTCCACAGGTACTTTCCCAGGAGAGCGCTATCATTTAAATGGAGATTACTTCTTTCCTGTAAAGCCACTTGTACTCCTTTTATTTTGGAGCCTCTTCAATAACTATTTTTAAAATTATTTTAATCAGTAAAAAAAAAAAGGCTTTAATCCAGAAAAATTTTGGCTTTGCCTAAAGTGTGATTCCTGAGCCATTGTGGGGCCTCATTATAATGATCTTGTCCCTTGTATTGATCAATAATGACTCTTTATTTATAAATGCAATACTGTAGTCCATCAATAGCCATGGGGTGTCCAAAGGCCACATCTTGATCTAGTCAGTGCTATTAGGTAATGACAAATGAGAGGTGCAGTTCTTGGTACAGAAGGGGAGGTGTCCCGGCAGCACCAGGAGGTGAACAAGCAAAGGCTGGAGGCAAGAGCTTGTGGTGGAGGGAGCTCTGCCACTCAGTTTGCTCCCCCTGCAGACAGCCGTGGTTTGCACCAGGCAAGCACTATGCATCAGCTCTTTTCCACAGGAAAACATGTAACGTACCAATAATACAACAGACACTGATGTTTTGCAAGGCTGTGTCACCACAGCTTTTTTGGACATTCCCGATATCTGCCCCTGTGATAGCACACCATGCTGGATCTTCCTCTCCATAGTCCCACTGCTCAGCAAAGTATGCACCTGTGGGGGCCCTGGCTGTGTCCCACCAGTGCTGTCTGTGTTGCACACCTAGCAGGGCCCCTTCTGCAGACACATGAAGCCCACCTTGTTGGTATCACATGCCCTGCCGTGCTAATATCCCACCCACCGTTCAGCAGGGATTTCCTCCTACAGGAGAGAGGTCATTTAGTCCTGCCTAAATATCTACAAGTAGGATTTTTGCCTCGTCTAGACACACGCTGCGCTTCCTTTGCCACTGGTGGAAATCTAGTCGCTGGATCTGGAGAATGAGTCCTACAGAAACAGATAGCTAGGGCCGAGAGGTGAATCACGTCCTAACGGTGCAGGTTTCTCTCCCTGGCTATGAAGGATGCCCAGGGTGGCTGCCTGTGCTGCAGGTGTTTCTGCCATGGTTATCTGAAGTTAGATGATGTGCCTGTCAGCAGCTGAGGACAGGGAGACAGCAGTGGGACTAGCTGACACCGGCCCCAAGGACACCTTCCCCGGCTCTGCAGCAGCAGCAGGTCTCGCCTGGCCCAGGGGTGACAGGGAAGCACAGGAAGAAACTGGTCACACTGCCTCAACGCTGACCCATGTCCTGCAGGGTCAGTGCTGGTAAGTCTGCCATGGCTATCAGCACAGCGTCGTCTGGGCTTCAAGTACCAAGTGGGGTCATTTCACCTTAGACCTTTATAAGGGAAGTGTCAGAATAAGTCATTTGAGGTCCTTGTATATTTACTGGTTAGAAACAGACCTAGTCAGTGGTGTCAGGATGTCCTAGAAATTCCCATTATAAGCCACTCTGGCTGAGGTACTAGTGGGTCCAAGCCAAAGGTTAAAACAGAGACTTTAATTACCTGCCTTTAATATGGACAAACTGAAACATAAGAGGATGCAGTAGACTCAAAAATCTCAGTGCGAGAGACTTTGGTTGGAAAAGACATCAGGGCATAGGATTATTATGAACTAAAAGAAGACATGCCTGGCATTTCTATGGCCAGAGACCACTTGGTGACATACAGGATCCATTGCTTTAGAGAACTGTGCTCCACCTGACTTAAAATTGCTCCCTGTTCTTAGAGTTCATCAGAAGATGTCTGAGAGGAAAAGTGGGATTTTCACGTCTTTGTGAAACACTGCTGCAAGTAGAAATGTGCAGCTGGTAGATGTGGAACTGTCCTTGTCTTACCCGAGAGCTGTTGGTGACTTGGCGGGGAATTTGTACTGCTTTAAAGCAGGGGAATTTTTGCAACATCCAATTCACTGAATATTCCTGAGAACCCATTTATTCTTCCCCTGTAGCTGTGCAGTCTTCTTCCTACTGTTAAATGGAAAGATGGAGATGACTGCATCTGTTATATTAAAAATACATTGACCTTAAGCTTCTAATTATACAATGTCCAATTTACAAAAATGTCGTATTTTAATCACTCTTCACTATGCCAGAAAGAATCATTTTTAAAAGGCAGTTCTAACTGCTGGGTTTTGTCAGTGGGAGAAGTGCAAGCCAACGTTTTGTCAAATGTGCTAAACTTCACGAGGAGGGAGCTGCATATAGCTCCAACTGAGGAAGGGCCTGTGTGGAGAGAGCTCTGCCGTAAGAGCAATGAGTGATGGCAATGCTTTTGGCAAGAACTACCAGGGAACAAAACCCTACAAAGCAATGTCCATCACAGCCTTGTATTCCTCCCAGCGCAACCCCTTGGGACTTCAGTTCAAACCTGAATGACCAATTCATTATAGTTTTCTTTGTTATTTGTTTATGAATTCAGAATTACAGAATAATATAGGTTGCAAGAGATTTCTGAGGGCCATCTTGTCCAACTAATCTCCCTAAAGCAGGGCCAGCTTTGAATTTGGATTAATTTTGAAATTAAATCAGGTTGCTGAGGGCCTTGCACATTGAATATCTTCAAGAATGGAGCCTCCACAACCTCACTGGGCTCCGCTTCCAGTGCTTGTCACCCCCTGCCCCCCTGATGTGGAAACATTTGGTGTTTAGAAACCTGGAGATGATCACTCCTATCCCTCTAACAGCCTGAGCAGGCAAGTTCCAGCCTATTGGCTGTTTCACAGGACTGAAAAGTTTGCAAGGCACTTGAAGTACTTAATGAGATCAAAGCCTCCTGCTCCTTTAAAGACTCTGAAAATCCCAATCAAACAAACAGCCCATTTTTCTCATGTTTTCGAGGTTTTTTTCAGCACAAACCAGGTGGCTTACATCCAAATTATCAGAGCGAGTTTTCTTGGGCAGAACACGTTAGCCTGCACTTCTTGCTGTGTTCTCTGGAGATGCCTGATACAGTCCTGAGTCCATGTGCTCTGACTCACTCACTGGAAGAGGCTGGGGGAGCTCTCATAGCTAGCTGATTTGCAAGCTGCTTCACTTCTTTAATTTATCCTATCTGCATTTGAGCATGTTTGTATGCAAGATAAGACATCTTTGATACGAGATCCAGCTTTATCACAGCTCTGCTGTGGCAAAGAACATCCCAGATGACCAGATAGAGTCAGATTCTGGTATGTTACCCTTAGTGGCAGCAAATGCTTCGCACCCAGTGAGAGAGGCCCATCTGTCTAGCCGTATAGGAGTAGACAGACATTTTGTAGCTTAGGCAGATCCAGTCACTCTGAAATCATGTTTGCAGACTCTGGGGTGCGTAGGTCTATCCATGTGCGAGGAATGAAAGCCCAGGGTGGCTCCCACAGGATCTGGTTGACTGAGCTTTCATGGGAGCAGAGCAGTGAGCTGGGAGTTGAAGCAGGCTCTGCACCAGGTTTTTCTGGAGCTGGTGCCAACCCATCTCCTGGGATAGTATTTCCTTTTGGGGGAGCCACAAGACCATGCCACATCCATGTTGGCCCAGCTGCAGTATTTGTCTGCACAAGGTCCAGAGCAGTTCCCAGTCCACCAGCCAGTAGGGAGAGGTGGGCAGCACCTGCCAAGGTTGGCTGAGAGGATGAGGAGGCGGGTGGCAGTGTGTCACAGGGGCTCCCCTGACATGCGGCATCTCCTCGGGTCTTTCTGTCCATCCGTGCTTGCTGCCCTTTGGCTCTGTTCCCTGCTCAGCGCTGGGGTCACCTGTGCAATGGCTCGTTTCACTCTTGGACAGCCCAGCCTCTCTTTCTACTCAACTCTTCACGCAGCATAGCCTTTGGGAGCTGCAGCCCTTCACTGTCCTGTTTTCCTTCAACACCATGACTTACTTCTGCAGGCTTTACCACCGTGATATTAATCACAAATGGGGGGAATTGTGGGTGTCTTCTTCAGGTGCAGGCAGAAGATGGGAGCACAAGGTCAATTGCAGAGGAATCCTTAAGATTGACCACCATGATCTGTGAATGTGAGGCTGCTTCTGGTTGTTAGAAGAAGGCCTCATCGACTTCATTTTGATCAGAAGGTCTATAGCAGATAGACACTACAACAGCACCCATGTTGGTCTGCCCACTAAGCCTGACCCATAAGCTCTCAACTGGCTCCTGACCCATCCCCAGGCAGAGCTCCTTGCATTCCGGCTGCTCTCTCACATAAAGGGCAATCCCCTCCCCGCCTTTCTGGCCTATGCTTCCTACAGAGCTTCTGTCCATCCATTGCAGCACTCCAGTCATGTGAGCCATCCCACCACATCTCTGTGATTCCAAGAGGTCATAGCCCTGTAACTGCACACACACTTCTGATTCCACCTCTTTATTCCCTGTGCTGCACCCTAATGCGCAGAGGCATTTCAGAGAGGCACCCAAGCGTGCTGATTCCTCAGCACAGGCTTGAGAGCTTTATTTATAGACCTTGATGGGTTTTTCCAAGTATTCTTCTTTTATAGAACTAAGACATTTGGTTGACATTGATTCTTTCTGGGTCTGATGGAACTGATAATCCTTTTCCCTCAGAAAGCTCCAGCTCAGATTTATGTATGTTGGGTTTCTTTGGTTATAAACTGATATTTTCAAGTCTAAGCCTTGTCCCAGGCCCACACCCAGAAAATCAGCTCAGATGTTTGGGAACTCTGTGAACTACATGTGCTTGGGAGTGATGATGCAAGTATTTTAACAAAGCAATGTGTTAGAGACAAGGAGAACAGGAAGATAAACAAGGTACTCTGTGACGAGCAGCTGCTCATCTTCCAAAACAGAGCTGTAGCACTTAAAGCCTTTTTTGTTGTTGTTGTTGATTTTTTGATTATGAAACTGTTTGGAGAAATAGCTGCTCCCCACATCCTGCAGAGTCACCCTACTCATCATGGGTGACAAGCTATGTGACTGCCGACTGCCTGTACCGGATAGCAAGACCTTCTCGCTGCTCCGACCCTGTAGTGTGAAATTCCTAGTAGTCCTTCTGGATGCTTCAAAGACCAACTCTTTAGTTTGAATTTCCCAACACAAGGGACCACCCTCAGTCCTTTCTACCTCAGGAATGATTCTCAGAAAAAACCTGCTCTTCTTCAGGTGGGAGATTTGCATCCCAACACCAATTAGGGTAGGGTGATCACTTGCCTCAGCAATTTTAAAAGTCTGATTTGTCCTTTTATATTATTAGACCTTTAACACTTTCTCACCTTTATTTGAAGAGATGTGACTCCAACTATCACAAAACAAAATGCAAATAATTGGTTTTAACCTCTTTTGAGTAGTCTAATGCTACACTGATGGTGGATGGTGAGGACCTCTGGAAAGATCTCACAAAACCCACCTGGGGCAAATAGGTGGCAGATAAGCTTAAAAATAGTGAATATAAGGGAATTCATCTAGAGAAAAATAATCATATTTACACAACATAGAGCCAGGAATAGATAGTTATAACTCAGGAAAGTGATGTTGGAAACATCACTGACACCATCAATTCAGTGTGCAGTGGCAGTGAAAAAAAAAAAATCTTGATCATCAGGAAGGGCATGGAAAACAGGACAGAGGACATCACCCTGCCCTACATAAAGCCTTGTTGCACCCTCATTTCAATGCCTACACCTTGCAGTTCAGGTCTCTGCATGGCAAGCAGGAACAGAGAAAGGCAAAAATGGTCTAGAGGAGGAAGCAGTTGCCTTCCAAGGAAAGGCTAAAAAGGCTGGGACTCTTCAGTTTGAAGAGGGAAATGCTGAGGAAGGTAGTGTGATCAAGGTTCACAAAATCCTGAAGGCAGGAAAAGTGGAGCTGCTCACCCAGTCCTGCCGTACTAGGACTGAAAGTACTCGGAAAGTCGTTGGAGATGGGTGTAAGACAACAAAGCAGCTCTTTACGCAGCAGGTCGTGAGCCGCCCCGGGCGGCTGTGGGAGCTGCCAACCGCAGCCGGTTCAGACAGGGACCAGACAAATTGGTGGGAAACAGGTCTGTGAGTGGGTGCTGGGGGACGAGGCGGGGATGTCCCCTCTGCGGTCCCAGGCTTGTGGCTGCTGGAGGGGCGTGTGGGGGGTGGTGGAGGTGGCCGGGCTCACGCCGTCCCTGCCGGTGGCATCTCTGCTGCTGCTGCTGGAGATGGCGTGCTGGGCTGGGCTAGACAGACCGTTTCTCTAACCCAGTAGGGTGTTTCCAATGTTCTTACATTTTGGGCCTTCCCACTGGTCCCTTTCATTCATTTTCCACCTCTCCACAAAGAGAATATATCTTCTGCTCCTTTCACCGGGGCTCTTGGTAGAGCCTGCTCTTCTCGTTCAAGCCTCGGTCACAGGCTCACATCTGCCAGACCCTGCAGGACTGAAGCACCTACACAGTGCAACTAAGGTGTCATTCCAGGAGCATTATATTTGGCAGCAATGCCAGTGCAAGCAACACCACCCTCTTCCTTGGTTGCACCACAAATCCAGATTAAAAATAACCCAATAAAATAACCCAATAAATCCCTCGGTCCACCATATTGCATGACTGCACTATACCACCATTTCAGAAAAGGTAGTGTGGTCATTTGTGTGAAGGGCTGAAAAGGAAAAGCTACTTAAATTTGGTGACCACTGGAATGCTTATGAAAATAGGCTTTAAAAATATTATTTATTAAATATTTTTATTATTTACAATTATAATTAGGGTGATTAAATTTTATATTTTACATAATATTTAATTAATTACGTATAATATGCAGACTAAATCCTAAGGCCACAAGAAGACAAACTTGGAATGGTTTTGGTGCAAAATATTTATAAAGGAAAATATTCAACATTTGCTTAGAAAAAACAGCTTTGTGTAAAAATTGACCCAATGTCCAATCCAAGCAATTAAAGTGAAAGGGCTAAATAACCCCAGAACACAAAGCTGAACATTTAGTATGGGTTGAGAAAAAAATACACCAGGTTTACTAAAAAGTTTAAAATCTCCTTAAAATTTCTGGTTGACTTCTATCTGTCTTGAATTTTTCTATCTGATGCTTGGGTTGACCACACAGTCAAAAATGTACTTTTGCCTGGTAAGATCTAGTTGATGGTGATTCATAGAGGGTTATGCAGGGTTAGATGTAGACATATTTTGGGCAATAATTGTGTTGGCTCTTCTCTCTTGTGGGATGGAGCCACTCTGGGAAGCAGACGTTAGCATGAGTCTAGGATGTCTGGGAGAAGGGATGACTCTGTAACGCAGCCTGTATTTGCCACAGTGGGTATGCGAGCACATACAGAAAATGCGCTTGACACACACACAACGCATTTAGGTTTTCTATACATAGTATGGATGAACTTTTCTATCTCTGCACAAATATAGATCCAAATGCTGCATCACAGAGCTTTCTTCTGCTAGAAAGCTGCTCTGTGAGACTCAACACTTACTGACAAGAGTTAAGTAGCAAGATTTCCACTGATAAATGTCTTTCTTGGAGACCTGTGGATACCTTTGGCCTGATCCTGACAGCGTGAATGGGGCTGTATCTGAGTGTGTTGGCTTCTCTCACCCAGCTTAAAACTGCTCTAGAGGGGCTCAGTGACCGCGCTCTGGGAGGGTGCATGTGGTGGCAGGCAGGCAGGTCATTGCAAGAGGAGCTGAGCCAAGCTTTGCTGGCAGGTGGGACTGAGATCCCTACTTTCTCAACCAGTAATTTGCACAGGCTGGAAATGCTGGGAAAGAATGACAAGACGAAGAGGGAATCAGAAGTAATTTTTACCAGGTACATTGCGCTGCCTTCATCCAGCCCCAAGTATCAAACTGTCCCGGATACTAGTGTCAAGATGGAAATGAGAAATTTTGCAGCAGGCAAATACAAACCGTTGTGTGTGGTGCACGGTCCTTCTGTGGATTAAAGAGCAATATACCTCAATGTACAGGGCTGTAGGGAGAGGACCAGTTTGGAGAACAGAGCATCTCTCAAGCAGTGAAACCCTCCTGGGGTCCCTAGATGCAGCTGTGTGCAGCCCATGGGGGTAAGCTCTTTCGGGATCCTCTGACTTTCAAGGTTCAGCCCAAAGGCACATGGTTTGATCTGGTATGGCTGGGGCAACACTGCTGCACCTTTCTTTGAAAAATCTGCTCCTGCACAGGGGGGAATGCAGATATTCTAGTTTCAGCAGCATAGAAAACCAGAAATGTTTCTTTTGGGACCAACAGAAAATATTCTGTTTGATCTGAAATACAGTATTTGCCTTCTGCAGGAGCGGTGGGGTGGGAAGGATGCACAGGTGGGGAGGGGGGGCTTATTTGCCCATTATTGTTGACAGAGTTTGCTTTCCACTTAGACTGATTTTTAATTAAAAGTATAATTCGAACACAAAAAAAAAAGGGGAGAAAAGGCATCATTCTGAAAATGTCAAGAAGAAATGCTTCTGTTTCAAAATGTCAGAAAATAATCACTTATCATGCTGAGGCTCTGTTCCAAGGGAACCATTTATCTCTGTTTCAGAAGCTGTAAGAATTTGCTGCTTAATTTTCAGGTGTCCAGTCCAAGCCCTGATGCAAGGCAAACAGCACAAACTTGAACTACCATGCTGGGAAAGGAAAGACCCTGTTATGCACCTCATGCCACTGCCCAGAACAGAGTGCCTTGGAGCACCTCTACATACAGAACAGGAGAGCACAAGATTCGCTCTGTGCCGTCCATGAGGGCCAAGAAAATCTGGTGTCAGAAGCACAAGAGACCTTCACCTGTAGAGATTTTACCCTCCTGGTCACAGGAGACCAGCACAAGAGGTGTTTCATGAATGAGCTCTTGGTGTGCAGGGAAGATGTTCAGGAAGCAGGACAAGTAGCATCTGCAGGGCCACCAGTGTGGGGCAGGGTATCTCCTCTGCCTGGCTGGAGGGGCAGCCCCCGGACTCCAGATCATCTCCAGCTCTCTCAGATAATCTGATAGGCTTTCTACTGTAGCCAAGAAATAGCTGTTATTTCCTAGCCCTGCCATGCAATTCCACCAACACAGTGCTCCCACCGCGGACATTGGCTGTACTGGCTCAGATTTTCCTGTTGCTGAGTGATGCAGTTCTCTCATATTGTAGACTGATGTGAGAAAACTCAGCTTGAGGAGGGTGATTTTTATTTTGTTTAGCTTTTCTAAGTTGACTCTGCATAGTCTCACTCTCACAGGCACCAAGACATGTCTCTCAAGGTGGTCTGGCCAGGATCACTCATCCTGAGATGGAGGACAAGTGACACTATTACATCCTCACTGTGTCTCTCCTTTCTCCTTGGTGGGCAACAGTGAACTAAGTTTTAGGCAGTTCTTTCACACCCTTTAAGGGTAAACAGTTACTGTGCTGACTCCACTCTCCATGTATCTCAGTCAAAGTTGCTGCCCTTTCTTTGTGCTTCCCCATTTTGGGTGTCTCATAGCAGCCGTCTGTCTTCCAATCAGGAGAACAGGAAAGGTATATGTGATGTGTGGTACCTTGTTGCCATCCTCCTGTTGTAGGAGTTCATGTGATCTGCTGAACCCATCTGCATCTTCTTTTGATACAAATGACACTTTTCCCAGTGCTAACCAATTTGATTGCTTGGTTATCAGTAGTCTTAGTCCTTGCCCTGGTTTTCTTCTGGTGCTTTCACACACAGACGTTCCCATTAATTCAGATCGAGCTCAATGTTTCTATTACAAATCTCTAAACCAGGATGCATTTCACAGCTGCCCAGACCCAACTGTTTCATTGTCTTGCTGGTCCGTTTACGTTTCACTCATCACCAAAGGGCAAAAGCCTCTTAGCCAGGTTGGAAAGGGCCGTGATCCACTACTGGTGTTGCCAGTAGGTCTTCAGAGGAGTTTTGCTATTTGATTCAAAGCCGCCTTTACCCTTTCTGTCAGTGTTTATCATGTGTCTCTAATAGATGATGACAGGTGACTTTCAAGCACTTGGTCCTGGAGCAACTATTTGTACATTCCAGCAAGTTTTGCCTTCCTGTAAGAGAAAAGCAAGACTGTCATCTGTCTGCTGCGCTCCCTTGTCACTTCTGTTTATAGCTGCCTCTTAAAGCTTCAGCATGTGGCCTGTGTTTTATAGCTCAAAAAATAAAAAGTGAGTCAAGGCGATCCCACTCTGATTCTCATTCCTTCCATTGACCATGTAGGAAATACATGGAGAGCACTTCACGATCTGAGTTAAAACCACTGTGAAGGTACAAGCACTACTCTGCTGTGCCTGGCTTTGCAGTTTCCCTCAGCAGGAACCTGGGGACTTTTCTTGACATTAAGAGTTGTTCTGGAGACAACGGAGTTGGTGTCAGTGATTTCCTCAGCAAAGAAAATACCAAAGCCATCATTGGTGCTGGAAAAGCAGTAAAGGAAAGGCTTTTCAAGGCATCTTCCTATAGTTTTGTTATTTTAAATGGTTGTAATATGTATTGCCTCAGCTGTAACTCGGCAGTTGGTGTTCAGTGGAGGAAAGTTGTGGAAAGGCAGACAGTGTGGGTAGCCTTCACTCAGCCTATGGCAGGTTTTTAGGGTACCTAAACACTGAGCAGAGTTGGAGGCACTGGTAGGGCACACATCATCTCCTCTTGGAGTACTATCTGTAGCTGTTGTTGAGCTGTTGGCATTTACATTATAGATGCTTAGAACATCTACAGATTGAAGCCCGTTTGCACGCAGTGACGGCTGGAGACACAACACGATTGGTGTGCTCCACTGTCTGCCTTCAGGGGAGCCCAAAGGGCTGCAGACTAACGAGCAAAGGCCAGCTGGTTTCAGCAGTCCTGCAGAGCTGCCAGTTAGTAAAACTGCTAGGGCAACTCTGTAAGACTAGGAATGTGGTTTAGTAGCATAGTAAGGTAAAACAGCTGAAGGACTAAAACAGCATAAAACAGCTGAAGAAGGCAGAAGCAGAAGAGGATCATATGAAATGAAGAACTGGATGGAGGGAATAACTGCAGTTCTGGAGACTGCAGGATCCTTGAGTGCTTCTACCCAGAACAGCTCAGGGAGCTGTTATCAGCTAACTCTGATGGGTGTTGTTTGGACCTGGCTGGAGACTGACCTGCCACCCGAACCTGGGTGAAACTCTGTTGTGGTTATTCTGGGGATGACATCCAAGCTGCCGCTTTGCTTTGCAAAGCATGGTTCATCTGATACAGAGGGCTCTGTGAAAACCAAGGTTATTTGTAAAACTGATGTCTTGTTTAGCCACTCACTGCCTCCCTCAGCAAATAGTCATATTCCTTCCTGGTAGCACAGACGCCCTCCTACTCCTCTTTGCATGCAAATCTTCCTATTCACATCCTCACTAAGGCAATATATTGCACCCGACTCTCAGAAAATAGGATGCTAGGAAGCCTGATGGTGTCCTTGGTGGACCTGTTCTTTTCTTTCTTGGGACTTAACAACCATGTTCAGAGGAGTTCTCAAATGGATTCAACAGGTGACATCATGGATTTTCTAGGGAGAGATTTCTCATCTGGAGCATTTTGATAATAATAATTACAGTTGAATATATACTTTTAAATTTAGCCTGAAGGTTGTAGAGTGAAAAATCACTGACTTTGGCTTGGATATGTGAACGGCTTCCTCTGTCATTTGAGTGAGTGGCCACATAGATGAACTGGCCTCTCAAGAGGTCCCAACTGGAAAAAGTCCCAAGCAAACTGTTACAACTGGTCCCTTCCAGCTCCTTCCATCCTATATTATCCCGTCATTCCATGATCTATTAAACAATCTTTTACGGTTTGTGGAATAAACTGACAGACATTTTTGCTAGTGTTTCAAATGCAATCCCGAATTTTCAGCAGCCAAGTACTCATTAAAGCCAGCTCAATGAGTGCTTTTGGTGGGTATTTACATCAGCAAAACAGGAACGCTGAAACCTTGCAAGGAGAAAATGGAAAAGGACACAGAATGCAGAACGCAAGTGCTCAACTGAGAATGCACTGTTTTCATATAAAGTAGCACTCAGAACTGGTCTTACACAGCATTTTCCACCCAAATGGCAACCAGTCAGCATTTCTGGAGCTCTTATTGCTCATCCCTGAAGCACTCTTCGAGGCAGTCCTGTCCCTTGGACTAAGGTTGTCATGTGATGCTTCAGACAGGCCAGCTAAACCTCATGGCACCACCGAAGATGCTGCCTCTCTCTTTGCATCGACGCAGGTGTTGGTCTGTTCCTGCCATGGGTTCAGCTGCCTGCCCCAGCTCCCTAGGGACCAGAAGAGCAGCGGTGCTGAGGGGGGAAGCAGCAGGAGGGAGGGGAGCCTTCTGTAGCCTTCAGGATTGCCTGGAGTGATGCAGCTGCTGGAACAGCTGGAACACGTTATATGATTAAAAGCATGTCCAAAGTCCCATGTCAAGGTAGGCTGCAGGGAGAGGAGGTCCCTGCTTCTCACTGGGAGTCTGAGAGGTGAACAACCTCTAATCCTGAATCCCGAACCCCAGTGCTTCTAAGCCTCAGCCCATCCTTCAGTCAAATGTTCCCACAAATACTGCATTGCTAATTATTTCCTCCTGAAATGCTATCCTACTAATAATAGGTGTCGTCAGGAAAATGAGAAACCAGTTGAACCAAATATTGGCAGATGATGGGGAGAGAGTGAGCTCTGCTGCCCCAGGTGTACTGCTGCTGTGAGAGGAGAGCGTGCCACCGCGGGGACCACTCTCTGACCAGTACCTGAGTCACATTAAGAGACTGTCTTGATTAGCACTGAAGCTGTTGTCACTTGTCAGAAGGAGAGGGCAGAGTGTGGAAATGCTGGTCTTACCATTAATTAATATGAATCATTGTCCCTGATGAATTGTCAATAATCAGGGCATGCCCCTGACGACATGAGGAGTTCAAATGCATTTTTTGCTGTGGCTTTCCTTGTTTCATCAAGCAGCTAAATTTGACCTGAGGGCATGTGTGGCAGTCTTCTACAGCTTGCTGCTCAGTCCTGCTGCATTTCATCTGGCAGAGCATGCTGAGCTCAAGTGCATCTCAGCATTACAACACAGAGCAGTGCATGCAGGCAGCATGGGACACCCAGTGCAGTATGGTTCTGGGTGACAAAATAAGCATCCTTCCAACTTTGATCTGGCTTCCTCAACATTGGGGTGAGCGTTTGATGGTCAGGACACATACCACTATGGTTGCATGTTGGCTGATCATTCTATGTTCAACATAGGGAGCCTGCCGAAGTAAAGGAAAGACACTTGGCACAAGCTGCACTGCTTAATTTACATGCCTGCTTTGACGGAAAGGCATACTTACTCAGGTCCCTTGATAAATCCCTCATTCAGGTCATGAGTAGGAGCACGAGGCCTCCAAGAGCCTCCAGTCTCCATTCAGTTGACTTGCTCAGCCAGCTTTGTGGCCCATAGTCCTGGCTTGCCTCTTACATCATTCTTATTACATTATTCCTGGCTAGAAAGCGTAGATTTAATAATTTTCCCAAGCATGTAAAAAAATTCAGAAGTTACTCTGCTACTGCTTGGGCCTCTCCCCCAGCAGCATCTTGTCATAGGTCCCATAAAATTTATGATGGGAGAAAGGAAGGGCTCACAAACAAGGTAAGAAAACTTGTTGGTGATGCAGAGTAACGGGTGGTAATCCCAGGGAGGCATGCTGAGAAATGCTGCCAGAGCACATCACAACACAGAGTGACAGGTGATGAAAACAGCAGTTGAATTTAATTGGCCGTGGATGCAGAAGTGACAATTCTGAAGATCTGCAATGGAGAGAAATTATCTACTCACACATAGTTTGTGGGGGCAGCTTTGCAGGAGCTTTGTGCTCAGCTATAGTTCAAAATCAAATTATGGAATTGCTAGTAGAAGAAAAGAGAACAAAGTGCACCACCTCTTGTGTGCACACACCTTCGATGCTGGATGGAGTTCTGGTACTCCTATTTCAAATGGGTACAAGGTCTTTGAAAGGAAGGACCAAAGATCAGATAGCGAATAGTTTGCAGTGAGAGGAGACTAAACAACTAGGAGCCATCAGGTTGGAAGAACGAGTAGAAGACCACTAATGCAGAGAAGACAACAGGGAAACAATTACTTACCTTCTCACAATTCAAAGCCTAGAGGCCTTCCAGTAAAGTTACTTGGTAATGGGCTTACAACCAGAAACAGTAATTTTTGTCAATTTAGTTGTAAAACTTACCGCACCAGAAAAAAATGTTAAATTTCAAAGGAAAAAAAACTCCATTAGATGTAAATAAATTCTGCAGCTGAATTTGGTCCCTTGTTCAGTGTGTTCTCAAAGCACTGACTGCCAGAAGCTTGGAAAGGCTATATAGGAAGAGATTACTCTCTGTCCCATGTTTTTTGTCCTGTTTCCCCAAATAAACGATGCTTCCCTTTGCCAAAGAGCTTGTCAGTTAGTGGTCCTTAATGCCACTTTCATCTTCTTGCATGCAGCCTCTTGCTGGTTTAGGCCTCTCTGGGCACTAAAATAACCCCTGACTCCTTCCTGGACTGGAGGAAGGTGGTGTGGAAGCCTGGCACCCAGTTTGAGTGCTTCTGTGCATCCCAACCAGCAGGGAGGCAGCACCTCTCACACGCCAAAGCAGACAGCATCCTTAACTTTCCAGGGCTGCTTTCCTCCCTCAGGATAAGATGGAGACACTAACTGTCCCCCTTGCAAGGAAATACTCCCAATGTGTTCAAGAAAGCAACCCGGGCAGGGTTCCTTTGATCATGTCTGTTCAGGAGAGAGCTGATCAAGCTGAGACAACAGGACATTTGCTGACTTTGCTGCCAGGTGAAAATAAATTGTCACCATTTTTTGCTAGTCTTGATGTCTGTGAATTACAGAGACCTTGATTAGAGTTAACTCTTAGGGCTCAGTCTCTCAAGGTGGGTTTTTTGAGAAATGCGTGATTGATTTTCCACGTCCTGCTGTGCTGCATAAGGGGAAGAGTGAGGTATTGGCTGAAGGCTGGGAAATGCTAGAAAGGGGATTATAACAGGGCAGGCTTGGCAAGTCACTTCAAGCGGTTCTAAAAAAACTATCTAACTATCAGCTAGTCATAATGCATTATCTTCTTCCAGTCTGGCAGCAGAACAAGTACTTATACTGTACAAAATGAACAGGCAGCATCACAGAGAGTGCATTAGGAGCAGATGCTGGAGGTTTTGAATTCACCTGACAGCATCGCCAACACAGGCTCTTACCTTTTTTTATGGAGCCAAGGCTTCTGGCTGAAACACTGGGCACTTTTCTCTCCTTAAAATCCATCTGGCTGGCAATCTGTAAGTAAACAGGATTCAATAAACTTATATCTGATTCTTCCACATACAGGAATGGACTAGTCTCTTCCTCCCACAGGAAATGAAAGAAAACATTTTGAGACAGAAAGAGGAAGGCCAGACCATGAGTGAGATCGAAGACAAGATGAAACCATGAATGTCCTGTGCAGCAGTGCCAGTGGGAAGAACAATGGTGTGCAGCAATTAGGAAACAGCAGCCACTGATTAGTTCCTCCTACGCTTCAAAAGAGCCATCCCAGCCCTGGGAATAAGGGTGCCTCAAAAAGGGAGAGAGCAGCAGCTGGATCATGGTTCTGCTTTTGGGTACGTCAGATGGGTAAGCAGAGAAAGGCTGAGCGACCTTACCTAAAGGACAAAGATGACTCAAAACTCATGGCTTTAAGCTCAAAACTTAAGTGTTTGTTGCTCATAGGTAGATTTGCACTAGAAATCAAATGTGCCCTGCCACAAGATCAGTGAACGCCCAGAACCGCCTCACCGCAGGGTAGACAGGAATAAACAACACAGCTGGATCAAGGGTTTGATGAAGAGGAGGATGTGACACTGTCATGTGTGAGCTCCGGGATTGAATGGTTGATCCTGCAGTTCCCTTTCAACACTACTTCTTTTGATGAGAAGTGTGACAGACCAGATTTGAAAACTGCCCTCAAAAGTTCCATCCCAACACCACCACCAGCAGTCACTGCTTTGGAAATTTCTTTTGGGTCCTATTTCCTCTGTACTGTCCTAGATGCCACCCCCAGTCCGGCGAATAACACTTGACAAAAGTGTCTGGATGGATGGGCAGAATCCGTATGTTTCAGTAGTGGGCAACGCTTTCATATGTTCAAATGGTGTTAAAAATATTTGAGAAAAATGATAGGCAATTTTTCCAGTAGCCCTACTAAAGCCTTGATTTCTTTTACTATAGTTCTAGTATATTTAAGCATTACCCTTTTTCCTACATCTCTACGTTGATGCAAATGATTTTAACTGCAGTAAAAAAACAGATTTGCTCTACCTGAGATCTCAGCACCCAATGTTAGTCCATGCCCAGTGATGGGCAGCTTTAGCTACCTGCAGGACCCACAGATCAAAAAATGATCCAAAAGTTCAATTTCTTGGATGCCTGGGGAGCCAGAATCAAATGAGGTTTTATTGCGAGGACTGGAACAAAGCACGTACAGTAAAGTTTTTTTTGCTTACAAAGGCTTTTTTTTTTCTGTGGTGGTGCAAGGGAAGCAAGAACCCAAAGATAATCATCTCCAGAGTACTGATGACTACAGGAGGCATCAGGAACTGTCTAGAGGGAAGAAAGTTCATTTGCTGACATCCAAAATACTAGGATTTCTACTGTCTCTGGAGAAAACTCACTTAGGTGCCTATATCCAAATATTCTTTCAACGAGGTTTATTTAGAATATGATTTCCTACACTTTTGAAAAAAGCAACCTGAAAAAAAGAAGAAATGGTGATTTGCAGAGGTTTATCTTCTTGACACGGACACCTGCCATTTGAGCTAACAGAGTTTGGCAACAGCAGGAGTTTTCTGTTTCTGTTTTCAACATCCGAGATGATAGGCACTTCACCAGATTTCATAGTTCATGGCTGCCTGCTTGCCTGCAGGTTTTGAAGAAGATGCTGCTTTCCGAGGGCCGGTGTGCCAGGAGCTGAGGGTGGTCCCAACACAGGCCATCCCCTCACAGACAGGGTGAAGTCTCACAGGGTCTGCACACAGTGGGCAGAGCTGGGTACTGGTAACTGGGTCCTTTGTGACAGACATGGCAAGTGGTGAACCATGTCCAAGTCTATCCCTGGAGTCCAGTCAGGAACAAATGGAGATGGAGCCAGAGGCAGGGCTGGAAACAAGACTACATCATGGGTCCACTGTCTGTCCAGGAGTTGGATGCTTCAAGTGGGGCTAGCTTGGAAGAAAGAGTAGGTCACTAAGGACCCGGTCAAGTTTTGAAAACCTCCATTGATGGAGACCCCACAACTTCTGTAGGCTTCTGCACTTGGTTTAGCCACTCCAAGTAAAATCTATTTTCAGTTCTGTCCATTCAGACTTTCCCTTTCTGTAACTTGTGCCCGTTGGCTCTTGGGTGCTATTCAGCTGGAGTAGCCAGTGTGTGAAAACACTACCTGGTGAGGCAAGGAGCTGTGGGAGGCTCAAGTAGATCAGAGAGGATGAAAGCTCCCCAGAGCCACCACTTAGCATGATACAAAACTTTTCCTGACTGAACTTCCTGGCTCTTCACCAAGGTGCGGGATGCCAGAGCTCTTCCAGGAAAAGACTGGGAGAACTTACTGCCAAAAAGAAATATTTGCCCGTATCGCTGGAAATTGCTGTGGAATACATTCAGGCTATAGAGAACCACTTGGAATAAACAGGATTGTGCAAGGCGTATAGAGCACAGGACATTTCAGAAAAGGATCAGTGTGTACGATTACATGAGGTATATCCAACTTTAAAGTGGGAGAAGAAAAATAAAGTTGCTAGTGCAGGTAACTTGAATTTTCCAGCAATATTATGTTGACAGTTCAGATTTGGAAATTGAGCTTGGAAGCTTGAATATGGATAAGAAAAGCCCTACACAACTTGCTGTTCATGGCTTTTAGTCTTCCTTGCTATCTTTGAACAAAAGAGTTAGGCTAACATGTCAAACTCCGATACCCACAGTAAAGATTCAAAGTAACTGCATATAAATACTTAGACATATGACCAGATTTCCTACAATATGGAGCAGCCATAATTCTAGACCATCCACAGAAAGTGAGCTTACCTGGTCCTACTAATAACTTCTTAGCATCCTGAAGGAACTGGTCTTCAGTGTTTATGGAATACTCTGAGATCCTTGGTTGCACCAGTTGCTTGAGCTCTTGAATTTTGCTATGAGGAGGGTCCTAAAATATCCAGAGCAAAGGGTCCAAAGGAATTTGAAAACTATTTTTCCTTCCTCATGGTAGTGCATCAGATTCAGGATCTTTAGTGCTAACTCAGTGCTAAATTACTCATAACATTGCGATGCCCTTAATCAGCACACAAACCTATAGGTTTGCATCACTCTAACTACTCACATGCCCACTGCCAGTCATACATGAATTTGCCCAGCCCCTGCAGTGATGCAAATGCAGCACCTTTTTCATATCATGGTCTTGACAGGATCCACAAATGAGACTTTCCTCCTGTCTCATCTCTGGGACATGATCTGTCAGATCTTGAATTAAAAAATAAGGACTGCAAAGTCCACAATGTGTGGCACACATCTCCCCCCATTCCTGTGAGCCTGCTGTCCCTACGAAGCATGTCTTGTGCTGTGGGAACCCAACAGGTCAGATTTAGAGAGAACAAACACTCTGAGATGTAAGCGGGTAAAGCCTGGCATAGGGGATTTAAGCCTATGCTTACTGCCCTGTGGGAAGCTACAGCTTGAGCATGAGGCAGAGGACAATGGAGCAGAGCCCAGTGGAAGGTGGCACAGCTACGGTGACGATCTCACACGAGCTATTAAAACCAGATCCACTTGCTTTTGACTACTGAATCTGCCAAGCAGAGGAGCACATCCTGATGGGCTCACCATGGTGCAGCCAAAGCAGCCATCCTGAGAACATACCTTCCTATTTGAGAAGCTGTCATCAAATTCTACTAAGGTGGGCCAGGAGGGAAAGCCCCCTGTGCTTTAGTACCTGGCTGAGGCTTTGCATGCCTAATATAGAGTATTTTATATTTTACAGACTGTCTAGCAACCTGTATCTCCTGCAACATGCTGATGTCAGCCATAGGCACAGAACTCCAGTGTTCGCGAACATCTGATTTACAAAGAGGGCTTACAGCCAAGCTCAGCTTGAATATGCCAGTATCAAAAAGACAGTCTACCTCTCTTCCGTGCGAAAGCGACAGGTTTTCTTATCTCCTTCCCCAAATGGTGCTTACTGAAATGCACTCACAGAAGGATGCCCTGCAAGAACACCCTGATTGTAAAAGTAGCTGACCAACGAGCTCTGGCAGCTCAGGAAAATTTCTGTTAGCAGAAGATAAATGGAAAACTACTGTTTCAAATAGGAATAATAAACACTATGGAAATCACTTCTGCTAGGAGATGAGGCATGCCCCTGTCTTTTCTGACATGGAAAAAATCGACATCCTCTCATGAAGAAATGGAGACCACAGCCTCTCCTGAAGACTTGGGCTATTAGGCATTTGTAGGAACTCAGCCCATCATTGTTTTTTAATTAGTTACAAATTCTTCAAAAGCAAACACTTTGTTTCAGGTCAACTGGAATACTTTTTGGACTGCCCAAAGAGTCCATTTCACTGTTCCACATTTTTATCATCATTTTAGATTAACTTCTTTGGTGACTTTCTGCCACCCCAAAGCTTCCAGCTTTGCCAAAGGAAACATAAACAGACTAAAGCTCTAATTTCAATACAGTGATCTAAATTTGTATTTTAAAATCATTTGAAACACCAAGCAGTGTTCCCAACATAGACTGTTTTCCTGCATTGTTTCTCCTGGCAGCGGAGACATCTCAAGGAACATTGTCCTCCTTTACACTTTTAGGACCTGGTTTTTGCTTGCTTTGGGAGTTCCAGTGAACCCAGTTAGCTTTTAGAGCTGCACTGATGAAAAACATTTCAAGAAAGACAGGCAAAGAGAACTGGAGCCCTCAAATGGAGCCAAGCAGTCTTACTGACTGTAAGGCTCATTCGTTAAATACTAAAAACAGTGCCATGAGTACAAGGAGTCCAAAATGCTTTGCACAGGTGGGTGAGTCTCATGATGTGCTGTGAAGAGAGCTAATCTCTTGTTCTCCCTGCTGAGAAAACAAAGAGGCATTTGGAGCCAAATCCAGAGCATGCTGCGGCACTGGTGCCAGGAGACATCTTAGATGAGTCAAGGCTCCCTTCTGGCTCTCTGAGTACTACTGTGAAGTTATCAGGAATGTGGTCTGGGTGGCTCTGGAAATGCCACACATGGTGGCTTGTTCCATGCCTTTGGTTAAGATAACCAGGCGAGCACCATCCCTTGGAGAACTCCCTAACTATGAAAAAGTCCTCTAAATATATCAGAAGACTGGACATCTCACCCACAGCTTGGTGCAGAGCCTCAAGGACCTTCCATCCCATCTTAAGGTGCTGCTTCTCCTAAATAACCTTGTGGCCTTTGTGTTGGGCTTTGCCATCCATTAACAACAGGCCTAAACCCCTGGCACGGCATCACTCCAGACATGAGCCAACCTAACACCCAGCCCAATGGGACACAAAGACACTTCCAGAGCATCCCTAATGATGAAGGAGAATGATGATCTTGGAGGCACTGATGGAGGTCAGGGGTCTGGGTCGAGGTGGGGTTCTCAGTGTCTGCTGAGTGGTGGTATAGGGTATCGGGGGGCTAGGGATGGGGAGGGGCTAAGGACCCCATACCGGGTGGGGGGAGGTTTAGGCCTCAGTGCATGCAGCCAGGGTGCCCTTGGAGTCTGCCCACTGCCCCAGACCAACAGCCTGAGGGGTGGCATGGGGGGACAACCCATGGCAGGTGAGGGGTCCCTGTGGGGAGAGCAAACTCCTGAATGTGCATGCAGGAGGAAGAAGGGCAGTGGTGGTAGGAAAGAGAGGCAAAAGCTCAGGGACATCTGAGCACCAAGGTTTTCCAGGTATGTGAAAAGGATGAAGACAACTCCCTGGGAACCTGTTTTCCCCTGCCTCTTGGCCAGGAACATCTGTCCAAAGGGGACTAGCAAGGAGAAAGGGCAGTGGCCCATGGCTGTAACGCATGTACAGCCACTGTGGTGAGTTGTGGTTTTCATTTGTGGTCCCATTGACTTTTCAGCAGACTAGGTGCATTTGAGAAATGTCTTCCTCCTAAATGGGACTATCTGAAATACAAGCAAAACTCTACCTCCAAAAGGCATCAAAATAGATCTTGAGTGACACATGTCTGTATAGGGCATGTGGTGAAAAATGCTGCATGTTGTACTGCAGGAAAAGAATGGAGTTAAGGTATGCAGCACAGTCAGATGAGCTGGATTGCTCACTCTTCTGTTCCTGTTAGCACATACATTCTGCCCATCTGTTAACACCTTATTGTGCTGTCTCGTTCCATTGCATCCTTTTCCAGCCCATACTCCTTCTGCAGTGTAGAGGATGTGTTGCCTTCAGAGAATATTAAATGTCCCGCCTAACCCTCATTTCTTTTAAAGTCAAAGGGACTGCACTATTCAAAGCCAGCACTGACGAATAGTCCTCCTTTCATCAGAGAGGCTTTGCAAACTGTCTCAGCCACCCCAATTTGGGCACTAAATACCACTGGGTAGGCAGGTGGGTAGGACTAGCCCTTTTTAGTCTTGCACTGAGTACATCTCCACAAGGCCCATTTGTATGCAGAGCTATCAATGAGGTTCATAGGGCTGGGTGAATGGTCATTGCAGCCTCATCTTTGAGTGGTGCAGTTATGCATCTCACAGAGTTTCAACTCTGTCCCCCAGAGGGTTAAAAAACCAAAGTGCATGAAAAATCATGTTACTCCAGTTCAGGACTTCTGATCCTTGCCAAACTGAACTATGCTATGCTCCTTCCTATGCCTTCTTACTCTTGCAGTTATCGCCCGCCATCATGACAGAATGGAATGACTGATGCCATATATATCCAAATGACTTTGGATTTAATAAAGAACCAGTCATACACCTGGATTTTCCATGCTTAGGGCATTTGGATCTCGTAATAGAATCACAGACTTAGGCTGGCAGGAATCTCTGGAGGTCACTTCATACAACCTTCTGCTCCAAGCAGAGCTAACTTCAAAGCTAGAGCAGATCTAGCAGGATTTTCCCCAGTCAAGTTTTGGAAATCTCCAAGGGCAGAGACTCTACCAGCTCTGGGCACCTCCTCCAGTGGCTGATGTCCTCTTGGTTAACAATTTTTTTTCTGATGCACAATCACAGTTTCCCTCGTTGCAATCTACGTGAGCTGCCTCTTGTCCTTTTGCTGTGCACCTGTGAGATGAGTCTGGCTCCATCTTCTTTATGACCCTTCTTTCAGGTAGCTGAAGACAGAAGTTTGATTGTCACTAGCACCTTCTCTTCCCTGGTTTGAAGAAGCCCAGTTCCTTCAGCTTCTTCTTGTACATCATCCACCTCCATTCCAAATCATCTTACTGTCCCTCTGTTACATCCTCCAGTTTGTCAGACCTCCCTTGCCCTGGGGAGCCCCAAGATGGGCACAACGCTGATGGGTCTCAGAGGTGATGAGCCAAGGGGATGAATCACTTCCCTGGACATCTGGCCGTTTTCTTGCTAATACAGCTCAGTATGTGGCCGGCCACCTTCACCACAGGGATGCACTTCTGACTGCTGTTGAACTTGTCCACCAGGTCTTTTTTAGGGAGCTGCTCCCTGAGTAGTTGTCCCTCACCTGTCCTGGTTGCATGGGGTTATTCCAGCCCAGAGGCAGGAGCAGGCATTTGCCTGTGTTGAACTTCATAGGATCCCTGTTGACTCATGCCTAGAGCTTATTGAAATATCTCTAAATGGCAGCTGTCTTTCCCAGGGCTGACTGCACCACTTTTGAAACATTCCTGAACTGCTGGCATGGCTTCCCAGATTTAAGTCCATATTAACACAGGCATTGATACTAGAAAGCAGCAAGGTTTGTTTAACAAATCCAGCTCATGCCCAAGTGATGATACAGATCATCACCCCTAAAAACAGTGGAGTCAGTCGTCTGCTGTGATGAATAAGGTCATGTCCCTGGGGTGGCTACAAGAATCAATGCAACTGCACAAACTCAGCAGGGCTCGCTGCAGCAAGGATTTCTTTCTTGGCTGTGTTTTAACAACATGTGACAGTAAAGGATGGGATATTGGCAATATCTTTCTGATGAGGCTCTCCCAGAGTGACAGCAGATGCAGCAGAGACAGTCTGCCCTTGAGGCATGTCTGGGATCGTCCCTTATTTGCTACTGGAAAAGTATCGAACAGTGTCCAAAGAGGACATGATCTTCACCAAAAACCCAGAGTGGACAAGAGGCCCACAGAGGCAGGACTGCACTTGCCGTAGGTAGGAAGGCACTTGCTGGATCAGAGCAACGGCCCATCTCCCCAGGGTACCTGCCAGTGGAGACACCACAGCCAGGAAGATGGGTCTCCCAAAATGGCGTCTGCCTCATATTTCAGGTGTGCTGAACCTGGGAAATCAGAGCAATTGCACTGTATCAATTGTGGCAGTGGGGACAGGGTTCTGCAGAAGGTGCTGCAGTACAGATGTGGCACTGGAGAGTGCTGGGCTGTACTGGGGTCTGCACAGGTGATCCCCAGGCACCAGGGCCAGGTGGAAGCTGCGAACCAGAATGACATTGCAGATGGAGATGCCACCTCCATATGCTGCAAGAGGCACCCACACTACATCAGAGCATGCCATGTGGACCTGGCCACAGCTGCAGCGGGGACCAGCACTGCATCTTCTCCCTAGTCAAGGCTGGACAGGGAGCATTTGGGATGTGGAGAGGTGCAGAGAGGGTGTGCTTTGGCAAGAAATTATGGAGGGATGGGGTGGTGACGTGCCTGCTATGGGGACAGGAGGGTGCCCAACCCAATGTGGAGTACCAAGACTGGGTGGGGGGAACACGATGAGCAAAAGAGCAAAAAACAGACTGAAGCTCTGAGCTTCAGGGAGCTCTCCCTTCTCCCAGCACTCATCTCTGCTATCCCCATTCTCCTGTGTATAAATATTCTCCCTCCCAATCCATGAAAAACCCAGAGCATGGGCCCAGCAGCAGGCATCCACTTTCCTCCATGAGCATCCAGTCCTTGGCCAGAAGGGAAGAGGCACTAGGGAGGACAAACCCCACTCCCCATGTCCTGGTTCAGGCAAGCCCTTCAGCTCACACCTAGGTTTTGCTGGTTTTCAGAGACTTGGCAGTTGTGCGGTAAGGTAAAACAAGACTGGAGATCAACGTGGGGGAGCTGGATGCGGAGGTGCTGTCAAACCCTCTGCCCTTCCCTTCTGGGAATTCACTTCTGTCCATTTCAGAAAGGATTTATAGGCCAAAATTAAAACCACCAGCAAGTGGGACCCCTGCAACCTGATTGTGTAGTGCCATGTCATTGTTAAAAAGTGTGGAGGTTTAATGGCATCGGGCTGGTCTGGGGGAAACTCAGTGTCCTGTTACTGTGTTATAAATAGTGATACACCTGTGTCTTGCCATATAAATCTCTCTTCTAATATCTTTAAATACTTCACAGTCATTAATGAAATGCAGAGGAGAAGAATTAAATTCGTACTCTACTGCGTTGCTAAAGAAGACCTGAAAGGATTAGAAAAATCAATGCTTTTTCTTCTTGTTCTTTCATTAAAAATTCTGGGCCTGTGTACACAGCTTTTCTTGGAAGATGCTAAGGTCAATTGGAGAGATGGTTAGACTGTAATAATTTCTGCAAATGAATCACAAAAACACCCTCTCCAGATATTTTTTTTGTCTAAGTATAATGAATCGGATCTTGTTTTCAGATAAGGAAAATTTTCTTAAGTATTGTGCTATTACTGCTTCCACATTGCTGGTTCTATCCACTGGTGTTGAAAAATCTATATCTAATTTTGTATATCCTGTGATTTCCCTGAGCAATCAGAGAGACCAAGAGAAACAACAGATACTTTGCAATGATGGCCAAAAGGGGACATTTTAAGCCCTCTTTTCTTAAAGTGCTGTGGTTACTGCCCAGAGACCTTGCTTTGTCCATTCGAGTGTGATTTAAGGGGAACTGCAGCACTTTAGGAAAACCACCAAGAAATTTTCCCTACACCGGTTACATCTGAGAGTGGAGACACTTACCATGGTGTGAGCCCCCTGTTCCAGCCCAGAGATTCCCACCCTGGGGAAAGAACCAAAGGACTTAAAAATACATTTTGTCAGACTAGCTGTATTCTGTCCTGGGTTTTGTTGTTCGGGTGGATGACGTGAAGTGCAACACGTCGAACTCAATATTTCCATAAGCCTTGAAATGCCCTGTGGTGGCAGAGATGATGCAGCAGCCTGGTGGGTAGTGCTGATGCTGCTGCGTGCGTCCCCAGCCCACGCAGGCTGAGCTGTCCAGGGACGACCCCTGCCATGGCACCGGCATCGCTGCGGGGCTGGAGGGTGATAAGCTTGGTTGTGGCATTTGTCCTCTCCAGCACCAATGACAGGAGCGGGTTAGAACAGAAATGTCCCCTTCTTGCTCTGTTCATGGCCATGAAGTTGGGACAGCCATTCTGGAGACCCAGGGGAATCACACTTCATCTCGGGCAGCAAGAGGTGAGGTGCCAGGGTGGATGCAGCCCCAGGGTGGAGAAAGAGCAGTACAAGGCAACCTGCAGCAAGGGGGAAACCCTCCTGCAATGCTCTGACCCTCACTGTCCCCTCACCTTGTCACCGTCCCTGCCAGAGGCTCTGTGAAGTTGTGGGCAACTATCTCCAGCTCCTCTTGCACAGCTCCAGTGCTTGTGCTCAGCCCCCTTGATCTCCAGAGACCTGCAGGGACCTGTGCCCTGCCATACACCCACCTACTGCCCCCAGTCCAGATCCTGCACTTCTTAACCTTTGTCCTCCGCCTTTTTTTTCATCCAGTTTCCCTGCCCCAGACTACCATCTCTTGGCCTCCCTACTCTTGTGTCCCCATCCTCTCCCTGGCAGGATCTTTTGGGGTTTTTTTTCTGTGAAAGGTGCCAACCTAGTCACTGCACCTCAGCAACACTCTGAATTTCCTTCAGCCTTCAGTCTAGGGGCTGTGTGAGCTGCGAGTCGCAGGCTGGCCCATCATGTAGCTCCAGTGACCCACCCACCATGACTGTGCAGATGATTCTGCACAAAGACTGTCCTTTCGGTCTCCAAACAGCCCTTCAGAAGTACCTGCTAGGATTGACCCATGTGTGCCATGAAAGCATCCCTTGACATTTGCCTCTGTGCAGGCACCTACCATAACCTCCCTGCAGGTATCTCAGGTCTCCTCCCTTCCCCTGTTGCTTTCTCTGCAGTCCCGTGGGGCTGAATAGAGTTAGCACAGCCTAACATCTGGCATGACCATAACTGCAACAACAGGGCTCTGCACTGCGTCTGTCTTCTGCTAATGGTGGGGACAGCCCCGTCGCCAGAGCTCAGCCAGGAACCTGGCCATGGCACCTACAGCCACCTCCCGCATGGCTGGAGTCCAGGGCTTAACCCTGCAGAGATAGGGGACTGGTGCAGCAGCCTCATGAGATTTCTGCCACCTCCTGGGTGGTAGAGGCATGAATAATATGCCGAAGTATTTTCTGTAGCATGCGAGCAAGGTCATCGTGTGGCAGAAGCCAAGCAAACCCCTGCTTGCAGGGCCCTTACCTAGACTTAGCAAATTAACCAGATTCTTTCTTCTGCTCCACTCTACCGGACAATAACATGTGTTCACATCTCAGCACATGGTGGTAGTCTCTGGCTATAAGCAGTCCCATCCCATATACAGGGCTGATGGTTTAGATATCTTTCCCAGTTTGCAATGCAGTATGTTTTTGGACAGAAGTGTTTCTTTTTCCCCAGGGTCATAACTACTGCTATCGAGAACGTCTGGAAGGGTGACAGGGCAGGCAGCGGGGGTGCATCACCCAATGGTCTTTAAGACAATTGCATCTGAAAGCTGCATGACAACCTCCAGCCAAAGCCAGCTCAAGGCTTCTCAGCAGACCAGGCAAAATCCACTTTTGTGGCTGTGGGAGAGTTGTATGGAAAGCCAAGAGTGACGAGGGGTCACACCCGGGCTGCTGATTCAAGCAAACTGTGGCAGGGGAAGGAGGACTGTGAGAGAGCAGGGGGAGATCTGCGTGGGCTCCGGGAGGGGCTTCCATGCAGCAAGCACACAGACACAGACACAGACACACACACACCGCCCCCCCCCGGTTCAGCCTTCCTGCTCACCCCCCGTCACCCCGGCCACTGGGGACAATGAATGACAGGACCGCAAGGATCAAAGAACTTGTCCTACAACCATGATCTCAGAATATTAGTAACCTGATCAATCTAAGCCGAGAGAAATGATACCAGTCTACTGCTTATAATTGAAGATTAATGGACTGTGCAGGGAATTTCTGCTTAGCAAAGAGTAGAGCAATTATCATCTATCAGACTTTTTTGCACTGTGCTTGTCATGTTCTGAAGGCCTAGCACTGTACTTTAAATGAATAAATTACCCACCCTGGAACATGGTTTCTAGTGTAACTGCTTTGCTATTTAACTTTTCTGTGCCTCTGTACTAAATCGTTCTGCACTTAGACAGTATGAAAGTGCGGGGGAGCAATTCCTCCTCCCCACCAGCTGAAGGACTCTGTTAGGCTGGCAAAAGTTAAGATAAGCGTATGTCAGGACTAGGGCGGTATGGGGATGATAAAGGTCTAATAAGGTTGGCCGAAGCCCTGATGTAACCAGGGAGCTGTGTCATTCGCTGCAGTGGTGCGTGCGCCGCCGTCGGCAGTCTTCCTGAGCTGGTGCACAGTGGTGCCACCGCTGAGGCTGGGGATGGCGTGGCCAGGCAGAGAGGAGCAACAGACCTCAAGGACAATTCAGCTTGACAGCCAGGAGCTCTACATGCAACACAGGGTGATGTCAAACCCTGACTCACCATGGTCCTGAGCCTTCCCTATCTGCAGAGCAATTTCACTTAGATCACAAGCCTCTCCTCACTACCGCAAAACATCCCCCACCAGTCACAATGTTGGACAGAAAGTTGATTGTTCCTTTAACCGGCGATCTATCTTCCAAATGGCCAAGAACCAGAGACACGTCTCTAATCCCATATTCCCTGTCATCTCTCTCCCTCCCAGCACTTTCCTCCATGTCTAGTTCACAGGCACTAGTCCTTTCACACTCCTATGATCAAAGGAGACTAATTTTGCCATACTGAAACCCAAGGATAAACTGAAGGACATTCCCAGAACTGTGCTCAGTTTCCAGGAGAAATCCCAGAAGCAGAGACCTGTACGTGAGGAGCAGGAGCAAGCAACACTAGTCTTCATGTGGGAGTTCATCCCACCTTGGCAGCCACAAGAGTAACAGAAGAGAAGCAAGAAATTTTGAGCTAAACCTCACTTAGGAACAGTTGCAGTGAGATTAACACCATAATTACTATAGTTAGTGTTATCAGGAGAGCAAGGATAAATTCATAACATCATTGGCAGTGCTAGGTTAATGGTTGGACTTGATGATCTTGAGGGTCTTTTCCAACCTTAACGATTCTGTGATTCTATGATTCTATGAACACCACCGTCTCGCAGGGTACCACGCTTACTGGCTGCAGCTGGCCAGCGCAGCTGTGTGGAGAGGAGGAGAGGGCTGATGTGGTGCCTGGAGGGTGGTGGGTGCCACTGCTGGGTGCTGCCTCCCTCTGGGTCTGGCAATGCTGGCCAGGGGGTCAGTGTGGACCAGGCCTCTGAGTTTCCTTTTTAGCTGTTTTTTGGGAAAAAAATATATGTGTGATTTAAATATACCTTAAGCTGCCTGTGAGTTCAACCCAAACCTGCCAGCACTGCACCTGAGCTGAGCTGGGTTACCAAAGCAGGGAGGACAGCATCCGCCCGAGGCACTTCTCCCAGCCACATGCACCAGCTTCATCTGCTTCCCTGCCCTCTCTGCCCACAGGATCTGACCCTCCAGGTGTGCCTGGGGCACCAGCTGTCTAAATATTGATGTTGTGCTGCTCTTTCCCGTGTTGCCTCGCTTTGCCTGTATTTGCTAGTTCGCCCCACTGAATTCACAAGTGATCCTGGCTGCAGCCTGCTCCAGGGGCTGAGATCAACCATCCCCATCTCTGCTGCCCACACTTGGATCTCCTGCTCCTTACAGGGCAACAGCCAGCACATGCCCCCTTCAAGGACTAGACTGTGAGAGGTAGTCACCCTTTCTCCTTTTTTACCAGGGTTTTTGGTTTATATATCTGCTGTCTTTACTGTTCAGACTGTGTTCTTGGCTGCGCACTGTACAGCACTCCACAGCCCAGCCCTTAGCCCAGGCCCCCATGGACCCTGTCCAGGAGGAGCAGGTGATCCTGGGCAGAGATCGCTCTGGCCTCTTTGGGATGCCGAGTCAGGAGGAGGCGGGCAGGGTCCTGGAAGCACCTCTTTCTCTCCCATGGATGCACCCATGTATCTCACCCCAGGGATTTTTTCACCTCACCATCTCCCAGACACACTCTCTTGTATTCTGCCCTCATGGCGGTTACAGCTGCCTTGGTCACAGTTTTCCTCTGGGGAGAAAGGAGGGTAAAGCACAATAATTTCTACCCTAAACAAGAAATGGGTCCTTGCACCCCAATACTCACATCTCTCCTAAGTAGGAGTGGTTCAGTACTTGGTGCCTGGTCTTCTCCCCACTGGTGTCCCCTCCCTCATCCAAAAACCCTTGGGCCACACAACCTCCACTAACCTTCTCCACTGCCAATCCACAGGCTATAACCTGGAGCATGTGGGGACCAAGTGATCGGTCCATGCTTTCTGGGGTTAGATTTAACTTGGAGACACCAAAGCCAGTGTTGTTTGTGAGGCAGACCCTGGGGCAAGCCCACCAACAGATCTGGAGCCTGTGGGACTCGAAGATCCCAGCACAGGCCGAGGAGTGAAAGGGATGAGGATGTGAGCACTGGAAGTGGAGCGCTGCCCATTACACTTCAGTCAGGTTTACTTTGGACAAACTAAGACAGAGCTAACCTATTCAGGGCTTTACTGACCTCTCTTCATCACCACTCCACCACCTCTCCTTCATCGATTCTCCTCGATCACCATTTTCCATTGTAGATGCTACACTCAGGCCCCAAAGTGGAAGCGTCTGTTCCTGTTTCAGAAGTGGTCAGATGCCAGACAGCACCCGAGGCAACTGAAGTTCTTCGCAACATGAAATCACTCAAGTGAAAAACCAGAGTGACCTTCTTTAGCAGCCAAACTGCTGAATGTTTTATTTGTTTCTGAGGCCCAAGGTTCCCTCTAGGGGTGCCTTGAGTACTGGGAGCACCATTGTGTGTAAGCCCACGTCTGCCTGGAATGGGCAACCTTCTTATTCCTAGTTACACTTGAACATCATCAGAGGCAAGGCTTTCTCAGACAAACACACCCAAGAAATTAGGGACAGGATGAGAAAGACAAGGGACCTCATCCCTAGGAACAAATCCTTCTTTAATTAGTCATATGGGTCCAAAGACCTTACTGCAACAAAATTCTCTTCACAGGGCTCTTGTCTACTCTTCAAATTCTCCATTTGCCTTGCTCCCTTCTCTCAGGATGTTAAACTCCTACCACCTTATGGTTGCTGTTGCTGTTGTAAAGACCTTCACACCCACAACCATCTCTTCCTTGTTTCTGAGTAACAGATCCAGCAGTGCATCTCCTGGTTCATTGACTATCAGCACAAAGAGGTTGTCTTCATCACGCTCCAGAAGTCTCCTGGGTTGCTTGCACCCAGCCCCATTGCCCTGCTGCCCCATCGGGGTGGCTAAGGTTCCTGATGAGCACCAGGATCTGCAATCACGAGGCTTTTTCCAACCAAAAGGTTTCATTTTCTTCCTCTCCTTGATCAGGCAGTGGTTATCCATGTTAGTCCATCCTCTGAGCCTTACCCACAAGCTCTTGGCTGGCCCATCGCCTGTCCCCAGGCACAGCCTGTGCTCTCCAGCCGCTGCTTTGCACAGAGCACACACACCCTCCTCTTGTCTCTCCTGAACTGCCTGCATCCAGCCATGCGAGCTATCCCACCCGCAGCACCTTTGTCTCTCCTCAAAAGTCCTTATTCCTCAGACTCAGTAAATGGGTGTTAAAATAAACCAGGTATTAATATTTGAATGAAACAAATTGAAGTGTTGTATGGCTTGCAAACCTCACCGAATTGATGTCAATGCACTTGAAATGGTGCTTTGCCCACAGCAAACCCTGGCCTGGTTTTAAGAGGTATTGAGATGTGCATTGAAGAGGACTTCAAAGGGAAAGATTATTTGAGTCCTTAGCTCAGAAGCTGTGACGAGGATTAGTTAACTCAGTGAGGACTTGCTGGATCCAACCAACCATCCCCCGCCTTTCTCCCTCATCAGCACAATCAAGGAGACACCCCCAGGCCTGCGCCCATGGCCCTCACCCCAGAGCCATGTGGTCTCCAGGCAAGCCGAGGGGCTCCCCAGGCTGTGTCCTTGTGCGCATAGGAGTTACCCGCTGGGTGCTTCTGGATTCTCCTCCTGGTTGCAAAGGAAGATGATTTTGTGCCTGCCATTTCCACATCAGCATGACCCATCAGTTTTATCTTCACCTTGAGGTCCACAATAAATCTATGGTTTCCATCAGACTGCTCCCTAGACCGGTGTTTCCTGTTCTGTCTTCATGCATTGATTATTCCAGTGCCAGGAGGATAACAGGCAGCATCTCTACTAAAGACTATCCTATTGCTTTCAGATAGATCTCTAGTTTGTCCAGGTGAGCTTGAATTTTAATATTGTCTTTACGGTTTCTCCTAACTTAATGTCTTTTTCAAATTTCTGCCTGCTCCATATTCCATCTTCCACAATGGCATTGGTTACTAATGGGAGTGGATGAAGGATGAATCCGTCCAGGCCCACCTCGTTCCATGCACCCTTCTGCTTTGACAGTGAGCAGCCACCCTCACAGTACAGCTTTCCCACCAACAGCCCAGCCAAGTGCTGGAACCAGATGCAGCAAGTGACCCTGCTGATGCAGAGACATGGGATGGCTGAGCCGATCAAACCACGTGCTGCTAGTGAGCTCCCCTCCTCCTGGTTGCTCATTCCCAAAGTGCAGCTCTCAGACCATCCTGCTTTTCATCCCAATGCCTCCTTTGGAAGCTTGCAAGACCCTGGGGAGGTAACACAAACCTTCAAGGATGAACATGTAATGGGGAGCAGAGCTGCTGCTCCGCTGAGCTGGCTGGCACTGTCCCACTCTGCACAAGCCCTCCACAGAGTGACGCTCTGCACTGCACTGCACGTCCTGGGCTCCAGGTCAAGAGTGAAAACTGTGGGTGTGTGATGAAATCCCACATAAATCCTAAGCAACACAGACATATTTACTAGATATGTCATGGCACTTTCTAACAGGAGTAATGTTACCTTCATCAATAACTTAACTCAATGGCTATTGCCTCTTAAGAAACCAAGACACTATGTGGGCTTGGTTGAAAAATTATGGAATAATCTTATTTTTAATGCAGAAAGAAATCAACAGCGATCATTTACAGGGGAAAAAAAGGCATGAAAGTACCAGTATCTCTAAGAAATCCCCATAAAACAATAGCATCTGAGTAACGCGGCGAGGAAGAGGGTTGGAGGATATGTCACAGACGAGAAAGCAATCAGGAACTAGTGCATAACACAAACCTTTTAAAAATTACCTTCCATGCTGTCCGTATGTTGCATTATTTAACATGGTGTGGTTACAATACACTTTGAGTTATCCAAGTTGTCAGCTCTGAACCAACTTCCTATGGCTCTAGAGATGTCTGGGACAGAGAAACATTTTGGAAAACATCCAGTTAAAGCTGCTGTTTGAGAGACTGGGACACGAGAGTTGGGGTGTCCTCCGGGTAAGAAGTAGTTTCACGCACAAGGCATCGTCTCTGCAGTCTGTCAATAACGAGCCTTGGTAGCACTTGCAGAAGTGAGTCTGGTACTGCAGGGTGCGTCCAGGGATGGTCCTACCCAGGCTGGCACCCAGCTAGCAGGAAACAGCCTGAAAACACCTCTCACGCTTACACCAAGTGATCTCTCAGCTGCCTGAGGAGCTTCGCTCGCCTGGGTTAGCTAAGCCCTCCATTCTCCTCACCCAGCCCTCGGATGCCATGTCTTACCCAAAGGCACAGGTCACAGAATCACAGCAGTGCTGTTGTGGGAACCCCTGCAGCCTCCCATGTGGAGCAGGACTATCCCCAAAACCAGATCAGGTTGGCTATGGCTTTGTCTAGCCAGCTCTTGATGGAGGATGGAGATGCCCAACCTCTCTGGTGACCTGGCCCATGGCTGCACTCTCCTGGGGGAGAATCTTTTCTTCTTCCAGTCCTTACTGCATGTCCAGGCATCACCCCCCGCTGCATGCTGGGCAGTGGCCCCCTGGTCACAGCGAAGAGCATTGTCCACTTGCTCTCCAAGGCAATCTTCCCCCAACATGCAAGCTATCTTGGGAGACCTCCCTCTCAGATGCTGCCTTGACGTCCTTCATCAGCTGGAAGAGGAGGTGGCTGAGACTGGCCTCACAGCTCATGCTCCAGGTCCCTCACCGGGCCCATGGCTGCACAGGCTCCTTCTTCTTCCACCACCACTGGCTACAGTGAGCTTTCAAGGCACAGTGTTCTTGCAGGGTGACGTGTGTCAAAGCATCCTCTGCCTCTGTAAAGCAGCTCAGGCAGCCAGTATCGGGCATGCAGCATTTAGTGACTCTTCCCCGACAAAGCCTTCCCTTCTACAATTCATCTGTGGCTCAGGTGCTCCTGAGCTGGAGTTGTTGTCTTTGTGTTGTCTTTGTGACAGTACTGCTGGGGAGGGTTTTCTTCTCAGACCAGTTTCTGAGAACATGTAAGCCCTTAGCTTCCATACGACCCTACATAACCATGTCTACGTGCTTCACTGTGTGCCAAGGGGAGAAGGACTAGTTGTGGTTTGGTTTGCATCCACCAGTTCCTTCTGATGTCCCCAACTCGTATTCTGAAAGAGGTAACAGGAGATCTGAGCCCTCCAATCTACCCAGGATAATTCTTAAGACACTCCTCAGGCATCTTCCTTGCAGTTTGAGCTGTCCTCATCTATTCAGTCAGGTCTCTCATACAAGTTATGCCAAACCTTCTGTTATCTTTGCTGCCCTTTCCTGAACTCCTCCCAGGGCCAGGTTACCTTCTTGAAACAGACGGGGCAAGCTGCAGACAGCATCGCTATACGGACAGACTAGGGATTTACACAGCATTGCAAACACGTGTATTGTGTTCTTTTTAAGTGCTTTTCTAATAGTTTCTAACATTTGACTCTAATTCAGAGCCCACTGCTGTCTGGGTAAAATCAGGATCACTTTTTTTTATTCGGATGGCTTCTCATTTCCCGTAGCTTTCCTAGCCTTGCTGAGTAGTCATCGTGGCCTTCATAAAAAAAGACATAAGCCTCCATTATGTTATCTTCAAACAGGTTTCACACCTTCTGCAAGTGCAGAAGTGCACCTTTTACCCTTTGGCTTGTTCTTTTATTACATTTTTAACAGGATTTTTCATTTTGATTTTTCATCAAACACTACTGAAGATGACTTTGTTATTTTACTGCCCCTGCACAAATACCATATTAAATACAAGTGAAGCAAACCCTGTGCACTAACCGGTCCATGTCAAAAGTCACTTCTCTTGTGGGGTCCCTGCTCTCTGCTCCACAAAGCAGTTGTGCATGGTATCCCCAAATTTAGCTTCAGCAGCACACCCAGTCTCTACTGGGGTAATCAAAGCTCCCCTTGCTACCCCTTTTCCTGCTTTCAGCCTTTCCAGTGTGCCTCCGTGTCCTGAGCCAGTTCTAACACTGTTCCTTTAGCTTTTAGGCCTGTAACTTCATTTCAAGAGCCCTGTGTTATTTGCTGAGCCACTTATTTAACTGATGTGACTTCAACGTTTCCTTAACACATGGCACCACTCCTACACTGACACTGGAGATCTCTGCTCTACACTGTGCATCCCGGCATCAGAGTGACTGCCTCGCACCAGGAGTCTGATGTAACGGACTTTTTAGTGTCCTCATTTAAAACTAGGCTTTCAGCTCTTTCCTTCTGGCATCTGCGAGGAAGAATGAGCCACTCACAGCGCTACTGGGCATTAAATACGAAGCATCACAGCTCCTGTAACCTAGCATTCTGCCTAGGAAGCTCACCTGGCTGCCTGCATCCCACTGGCTATCACAGAGGCACCTGCTCCTAAATCAATTAAGTTTTACAAAATCCCAGCAGCTGCCTTTGAACTCCAACCACATAAGCTCTGTCCTCAGCCTTCTGATCCCTCACACTTATCACTGCCTAAAGCAGAGCTAACAATTTCTGCAGCATAAGCAGCAGATTTCCTCTCTGCAACCATCCTTTCATTCCTCCAGTGCAGGAAATCACAGCTAATGCTCCTCCATCAGTGCCTTTATCTCCCAACACCTGCCAGCTTTCTATGGCAACAATTAGCAAGAGTCAGCACAGCAACATCAAATACACCAGGGTGAGTTACAACCACCTGCCTGGGATGAGCATTAGCAGTTTAAGTGCCTTGACAATAGATGATAAAAGCCCTCCTGCTGCCCACCAAGACTGGCATAAAACAGTGAATAACAAGACGCATGTGCCATGCAGAGGGCATGGGCCACCGAGTCAGCCCCGTCTCCGTGTTGGTGCTGATGGCCCTGCAGCAGCACGCTTGTCAGAGGCGCACGGAAGGGCTGCGCGTGCGTTATTCGCTCCAGTCCCGCACACACCATCCTGGCCCTTCCTCGTGTCCTTATTCTGCTTGTACTTCAGTCTGGTCTAAGTGCAGTTTTCAGGTAAGGCTGTCCCCCGTGAGGCAGCCTCTTCCCCTGGATGCAGCAGAACCCTGCGCTATGTCGATGCCTGACTTCGGGGCACCTCCCAGCCCAGCCCACCACTGGAAGGTCTCCACAGTGGAAGCTCAGTCACTCTCCTCCCATCACACCCCTGCACACACCAGACATTTCCCAGGGCCTTGTTGGAACAACCAGGTAGCGGAGCACGGGGCTCTCCAGACCCAACCAGAACTGACCAGCTAGGACACAGCCCATGGGGACAGTTCTCTGCAGAGAGCTGTGAGCCCCACGTCCCTGTCCTGGCAAGAGGCAGACTCCTGCTTAAAGCAGAAAGCCAGCCCAGAGTCCTCTGAACACAACGGCCAGAGCAATGACTGAGGATAAGCAACGAGTTAGCCTGGCACAGGGCTAGCAGAGGTGTCAGGAACACCCGAGTTGTCCAAGGACACCACAGCATTTTATCAGAATATGTCAGGACAACGCAGAAAATATTTTAGAAGATTACCATGCGTCAGGAACTTCCCCCCATAACTCACTTCTCTTCTGACTTCACCCCAAACCACCTGGACGGAGCCAGCAGAAGAGACAAACTGTGAACATGAACAACAGCCATATTTTATTTTACGGCTTCCTTGTACAATAAAAAATAAATGAAAAGATGATACTAAAAAGCAAAAATTCAGGCTGTTGTGCCTGCAATGAACACCGACCGGCTCGTGCTGCCTACAGCCGGCAGCACCATCCAGCCATGTGCAACCAGGCTGTGGTCTGTCTCACCACAGGTCTTTATTTACCATGAAACCTCAGAAATGAGTAACTGAGAGCAAACAGCTGCAGCCAGTTGGTCTTTGTTATGCTGAAGACCACAACCTTCCTTCAGAGGAACAGGAGGACGTAACGACTGCCATGAGCCGGGAGGATGCAGGGGCTCTTGCAGAAAGCATCAAGTATCCTGATGGCCACCAAGAGCTTCGAGGGCTGGTCGTGTCTTCTCCCCTGCCTCCAGGGCTGCGACAGGACAGGGCTTGTGCCTTCCCCAGGACATGGCCTCCGGCCAGCGGTGCTAGTGCAAGGGCAATACTGGGTTGCTTTTTGCAGGCTCCACAGAGCAGCCACCGTCCATGGCAGCAGGATGCCCAGCCCTGCAGACAGCAGCCTCTTTTCCATATGCATCTCCTAGGGAGTTTCCAAAGTAATTCCCTGCCCAGGAGCAATCACTGAAGATTTTATAACGAGCCAAGATTGGTGGATTTCTTTTGCCCCACTGTCTTAGGCAAATGACGTTTGTCACAGCTGGGCAACATCTACAAAATGTGCTGCTGGCTGCAACAGACCAAATGGTTTTTAGAGGGATAGCGAGCATGGGACAAAGGCTGTGAGTCCAACCTGCGTTATTCAGCCCCTCCTCACAGAGGTGTTTGGTGGCCTGGGGAAGCAGCACCAAGCCCAGCTGCTGCCGGCTGAGCCAAGCCTGAGCCAGTCCCCGAGGAATGGCACCACCAGCACACGTTGCCATTTCACACACACCTCCCAAAGCAGGAGCATGGCTTCTTCGAGCCTGTAACCAGAAGGCTGAGGACAGCGTGGGGGATGAGCTCCTCTGCCCCAGAGCCAGGAGAGCGGACGCAGAGCTCCTCCCCTCCCACGCCAGGGAGATGCTGAAGCCACGCTTCAGTAAAACAGCATCTCTGAAGGGACACACAGATCCTGCATTAACCTCTTCTCCTATTCAGAGGTTTCCAAATGTGCCAGGACAGTCAGATCCCATTTGAAAAATCTTCCCTCTTGGTCCTCTTTGGCAGCCCTCAGCCCTGCCGAGGACATGCAGTTGCGTCCTGCCACCAGCCACACAGTGCAGTTGTGCGTGTACAGGTCACAACATCTTCACTGCACGTATCTCCTTGGAAACAGCATCTTCACTGCACACGTTATCCCGCAGGCCACTCTCTCCTGCCAGGAGCCTGCCGCTCAGGAGGCACCAGCCATCCGAGAGCAATTTCTGCAGCCCAGTCCCAGCCCCAAGCCCTCCTGGAGCCACATTTATGCAACTGGATACGCATCCACAAGGAAAAGGGGAAGAGAGCACCCCTGAAAGCCTGCGGCTGGCAACAGCTGGCCCCTGCCCGGCCTCGGAGGGAGGCTGCTCCTTGGGAAAGAGGTCTGGCAGGGTCTTCACAGGCTGCATTTGGACCAGCATCCATAGGGAGACCACCCCTGACTTCAGCGATGACAGATGGGTCTTGTATTCACCCTGAGGGAACACAGTATGTCCAGTGCTTCTGCAAATATAAGGACATCCAGACCATCCATCCAGCCCAGCAAGTCATGAAAAACTACACCATGGTTCAAAGGGGAGCGTATCTGGAGAGGGGGTCCTTGCCTGCAGGGCCTGGCTGGGCCAGTTCTCCAGGCACAGCCACCAGGTCAGGCTTTGTCTTGAACAGGAGACTTTCTGGGTTTAGCATGTGCATATCCTATCTAAATATGGATATAATATAATTACATAGGCAGATCACAGAGCAGACACAGTGACTTGGCAACTCTCCACTCTGCCTGCTGTGACCAGGGTCTGTACCCCCGCCCCCCAGGAAAACACTTTTTTTGCTAATATGCGATAAAGAAAGAAAACCAGAGCGCTGGCCCCAGCACGGGTTTACTCCTGGGCTGTTGGGGGTCTCTCCAGGGAGCCCAGCTGCGAGCCCTGCGCCAGGGGCTGGGGCGCAGCCCCCCTGCACCACAACCCCACGGCACCGGGCACAGACACACAGGACGCGTGAGAATCATTCCCAAGTTGCACAAGGAAGATGAGGCCAATTACACGTTTAAATCATGAACCCCCAAGTATTTTAGTGCACTCGAGGTGCCTCAGGATGTCTAATCTGAGACACTTTCTGCCCCGCAGGAGGTAGCTTCTATTTGCACAGGGGTGCAAGAAGCCAGGGAACCCCCAGACTGGAGAGGGGAAGCAAAAGGCAGGCAGAGCCGCAGGGTGCCAGCCGAGGCAGCCAGGGCACAGGAATTACAGCTTGTCACAGAAGTTCAGTGTGAAGACCTTCTCCTGTGAAGGCACTGCAAGTTTTGGTGTAGGAGGGAGCTGGGCAGAAGAACTTAAATGTGGGAGGCAATTACGGCAGCCGTGCCAGACAGATAATAAGACAGATCATCACAGCAGACAATACTCGGGTAGAGGAGTTGTCATGCAGATGGTTTCACAAAGGGGATAATGGGAGTTCACTGAAGTTCAAGACCGGGAGGCGTGCTTCGGTTTCTAACCAGGACTGTCAGACCACGGACGTGCACACACACAGGCACACAGCCACCTCTCCGCATACGCGTTTATTCTGCTGCCAGCATTGGGATGTTACCAATGATCAGCTTCCCGTTAATCATGGAGGTTACTCCAACCATGAACTTTGTACACTGGGTGCAATAATGAACAACAAGCTTGTTTGGCGTGTAGCTAACTTGAAGCTATTTAGGAATGATGGAAGGATGACAGAGGACTGGACCCAAGCAGGTCCACAGGAGGAAAGGTACTTCATACTGCGACTGAACTACGTGCACCTCCATGATGCTATGGGCTGCTCAGCTTGATGCAGAGGGAAAAGAAATGGCTCATATCCAGTTTAGCTTATTTTTGATGGATAAAGGAAGATGGAAAGTTTATTCCTCAATAACCCCAACCTGTTTCCTTCCCTTGGGGCCCACTGCCCAGCACCACCTATACCTAAGATGCCAAAGGAACCACCACAACCCACATCCAACACTGATCCCTCCCTCCACTGTCCCCTTCATCTCTCAGGAGGCCAACCACACGCGACTGCAGCCTCTAAAAACACAAAGCTTAAGACCACCCATAGACATGGGGTGGTGATTCTGCCTGTGAACTACTCAGGCTTTTAAAGTGGGCGCCAGCTGAGGACGGGCAGGCACCTGGAGGATCTCCTGCCCCTGCTCTCGGCTCTTCACAGCGGCTGTGCAGGGGGGAAGAAACACCGTCTCGGAGAAGCGCTCTGGAGCACGCTCGCAGTCCCTGCGCGGGTGCGTAAGGGGCTCTGCAGAGCAAACTCCCAACGTTTCGCTTGCAGCCCCATCCCTCCCCATCAGCTCAAAGGCCGGACGGAGCCAGCCCGCGAGCTGCAGGGCTCGGTCCAGCAGCGTGGCAGCGCTCATCTGCTGCCTGGGAGACACCACAGCACTCCCCAGCCAGCATGCGGCTCCGGTGGGAACCCTTCTAACTGATTAGATTTCCAGTTTAATTAATTAACACACATAAGACTTTTTCAATCTCTTTTCCACAGTTTGAAGCCCCCTCCCTACAGTCCTTCCTCATTTCCACATTTCTCCCTAATTCAGCTACATCCAACATTTTCTTACCCACAATTGAATTGCCTAGCTAGGAAAACAACAACAACAATCATTTGAGAGAGAAAAAGCAAAAACCTATGTGAAAAACATAATTTACTGTCTTGCTACATTTCCCACATACAACCCCTGACTGCTAAGCTTGAAAATGAGGACGGATCACACGCTCTAAGTGACAGCAAATTACAGCAGCATATCCTCCTTGCATAAAAAGGGCAAGAGAGGACTGTGTTTTTTACAGGTTGAAAATACTAATGAACCCCTCCCTTCTCTTCCTTCGCACACTGCAGGCCCCGCTGCCCTTCTCTGCACACAGATGTTGGTGGACAGAAAGTGTGTCGAGTAACATTTTTGAAAAGCTAAAGAGGGGCAAAGCACCAAGAACAAGCGATGAATGGAAACGGGCAGAAAGAGGCAGCACTACGCAGGGTGGTGTTCAGTCCTGTAATCAGCTTCATTTGAGCTCTCTATTCCTTTTCAGCAGTTCCCAACACCCAACTTGTCTTTTGGCTGCTCCCGAGCACTGAGCTGCTGCCTGCACTGCATCCCCTGTCCTGGCTCTAGGATCTCACTGCTGATCAGCAACGGCCGGCTCCTACACCAGGGTCTCGTACACCAAGTGAGAGCTGGGTTTCCCATGTCCGACACAACCTCACCCCCGGTTTTGTTGCCCAAATCCCCGAGCCCTTCAGCCTGGTTCTCATCCTCACACTGCAGCATACTCAGAAAACTCGGCCACGTATCACCCGTCCTTCTGCCAAGACTATTTCCATCCCCCGTCCTGCCCTTTAAAGAAGATACAGAACCTCCCTCACGAGGGATGGCTAATGCTGGAGCTGGGGGATATTGCCCAATGCTAGCTGGTATTTCTCAGTCTTTTTTCTCCCCACTGGGGCAGAGAAAACAAAACTAGAGTGGGCAGGGACATTACAACATCCTTTATTTATAACAAAAGAGGTTAAGTTTTAGATTTTAGGGGTTGGAGATGGTTTTTTTTAAAGCCTTCCCCTATTTGCTGCTTATTTGCCACTTTGGGAAAGAGCTTTCACACCTGCATCGTTTCTCACATTTACTTTCCGATGACTTACAAGACCACAAGTTTCAGATAGAGGAAGGCTGGCTGAAGAGCATAACTCATGTAGCCCAAAGTAAAGCTTGTTATTAAAAAAGGAAAAAAAAGGGGTTAATAAATATTTTTTCTTCAGATGGCAGCAGGTTTTCATTCCACTCTGCAGCAGAACCCTTTCCTGGTGGCTGGAAAGTCCCTTTGCAGATCTCTCACCCAACTTCAAGCCTCAAGGAGGGCAATCCCCCACCCAAGTGGAGCACTGCAGGGATGGAGGTCCCCAGCCCGTCCCACTGTTGCACTGCTCTTCTCACAAAGACGCTGCTGATTTGCAGCCTGAAACTCCCAAGACACTATTTGCAGGCGCTGAATCTTGCTACCTCCCCTGCTCAGCACCGTCATCTTGGTAACTGCCCTTCAAGGAGCTGTATGGTTGCCACTGAATCATGCCCTAGACCCTTCAGCCAGGCTCTGATGTTTCAGGTCAACAGGTGTCTCTAACTTCTGTCCTGGTAGAAGACCCCAAGATCAAGAAAAGATTTAGAGGTGCTGCATGCTTAAGTATTCATAGCACGTTTTTCTGCAAGCCAGCTGGCAATTAAAGACCACCATGGTTTTGCAAAGGACTTACAGCTCATCGCTCGCATCAGGCCAGGGCGCGTGCCTCTGTTGCAGTATTGAAGCTGTCCTTCCTCTGCCATGCTGCTGGCGATGCTGCAAGTCAGGAGACAGGACAGGCTGAGGCCGACACCAGAGCTGAAACACGCCAGCTCAGGTGCCTCAAAACCAACATATCTTGGAAAAGACAGCCAAGCTCTGCTGTCTCCAGCATAGAAAATAATTTCTGTTCTCAACTATTTTTTCTTTCTTTCAATTGATTGCACCAGATGCAAAAATTAAAAGGCTTAATTTGAGCACAGCATTGCCCAAATACAACCATGACAGCCCCAGCAATGCTTCTTCCTTATTAACGCAAAGCCTTCCTGGGCACAAAAATACACACGGCTCTGCACACTCCCAAGCCCGTGCCTGGAGACGCCGCGCTCTGCGTGGGTCCTGACACCAGCGGGCATCAGCGCAGCACGACCCGGGCAATGCTCCAGCAGCTCTTTTTCACCTAAGAGGGAAACCCTGCCGTAGGCAGTACAGGCTGCACGGGAGAGCAGGTCAGGTCAGAGCCTGGAAAGCAGCCAAGGACCCACTTGTCACCCTGCATCAACAAGCCTGCCCGTGGCTACCATTAGCTTGACTCCAAAACTCAGGAAGCCTTCCTCAGCCAGGAACGGCAGCCCTGGAGCTCCTGCGCTCCATCCACCCTCCCCACACCAGCTCCTGGGGCCCAATCCTGCCCAGCTCTGGGCATCCACCAGCCCTCTCACAGCTGTAATTCAGCACCTTCTTCTTTGCCAGGGCCAACTGCATGAGATTCAACAAGGCTCAGGGCCGGGTCCTGCACTTGGGGCACAACAACCCCAGGCACCGCTACAGGCTGGGGGAGGAGCGGCTGGGAGCTGCCCGGCAGAAAAGGACCTGGGGGTGTTGGTCGACAGCCGCCTGAACATGAGCCAGCAGTGTGCTCAGGTGGCCAAGAGGGCCAATGGCATCCTGGCTTGTATCAGGAATAGTGTGGCCAGCAGGACCAGGGAGGTGATGGTGCCCCTGTACTCGGCACTGGTGAGGCCGCCCCTCGAGTCCTGTGTTCAGTGTTGGGCCCCTCACTACAAGAAGGTCATCGAGGTGCTGGAGCGTGCCCAGAGCAGGGCAACAAAGCTGGTGAAGGGTCTGGAGCACAAGTCTTACAAGGAGCGGCTGAGGGAACTGGGGTCGTTTAGTCTGGAGGAGGCTGAGGGGAGACCTTATTGCTCTCTACAACAGCCTGCAAGGAGGTTGTAGCGAGGTGGGGGTTGGTCTCTTCTCCCTAGTAACAAGCAATAGGATGAGAGGAAATGGCCTCAAGCTGTGCCAGGGGAGGTTTAGGTTGGATATTAGGAAAAACTTCTTCACCAAAAGGGTGGTCAAGCATTGGAACAGGCTGCCCAGGGAAGGGGTTGAGTCTCCATCCCTGGAGGTATTTAAAGAACGGATAGATGTGGTGCTCGAGGACATGGTATAGATGGACTTGGCAGTGCTGGGTTAATGGTTGGACTCGATGATCTTAAGGGTCTTTTCCAACCATGACGATTCTATGATTCTATGATCTTCGGACACACACAGTCCCTCAGAGAGAGGCAGGGGAGTGCGGCAGCTGCAGCTAAAATCTGAAGTGTTTTGTAGCTCTGGAGAGGTCATGATCAGAGAGATTTTATTACTACTTTTTTTTTTTCTTCCCCAAGATTCTGTAGGAAATCCATTTATTTGGCTCATGAAAGAATTTCGTCACAAGGCAAAAAGAAGCTGCGTAGGGAGAAAGTACAGGACAAAGCACCAGGAATCAAAAAGTGGCAACGGTGAAGTCCAAAGCAGAAATGAAGCATGAATTTTTGGAGCACGGGGACTGATCATAGGGCACACATTTAAAGTAGATCGTCAGGTCACAACTGATAGTTCATCAGCCTATCAACAGGAAAACAATCATTATCACCTACTTTCCTGTAGTTTAACCTTTCTCCATCAGTTCCAGGTGGTTCAGGTGCCCCTGAGCCATCCCCTGGGCTGACTGGCACTTAACTTTGTGCGGTGAGGCCACGGTGGTCCAGCTCTTTTTTAGTGATCCTGATAAGAGACTGCTCTCCAAGCCCAGCTTCCACAAGCATCCAGAAATTCAAGGCAGCAACATTAACAAGCGGCAGCGAGCTGGGCTGCTGGCAGCACCGGTCAGCGGAGTTAAAAGCAGCACAAACCAGGAGAAAGCACTGGTAACAAATTTATACTGGAGAACTGTCCAATTCCATTGAAAGCCCCTCCTAGATGAAGGGCAGGCCCAGGAACACAAAATCTCAGAAATTATCGTCGAGGCCACCGCTGTTTGAGAACAGTCGTTTCTGGAGTCGCGCTTGCGCACGCGCGGCCAACCAAACCCCCCCACCGCTGCCCGTCCCGGCGCAGTCCCCGTCACAGACCCCAGCGGAACAGGCTGCGTGCGCCCATCAGCTCACAGCAGAGAGATTTCCACGCTGTTTTTCACAGTTTAATATATCATCAGTTTTCGGCTTTCCTTCTGAAAATTCAAATATTGGACTTTGCCTATTTTCTCAGTTATAAAGGGAATGATTCGACCTTCGCAATGGCAACGAGTGTTTCTGCAAAGGGCCGATTAGCCTGCGTTTCTTTAAGCACATCTCTAATGCATCTTCCCTCCTCTACATGCATTTCAGGTAGGCAAATGTACAAGTCAAAATATGAAAATAAAACCCTACGAATTTTAGTTTGAAAGCCAGCAGGTGGAAATAAAAAGTCCCTTAAAGCATCTCCTAAAACATAAAACCTGAACGTGTCGATTTTTAAAATGTGAGAGCTGCACAGCATGAGGAATTTTGGCTATGGCCAATAAAGTTGAATTGTTGGGGGGGGGGAATAAAATAATGAGACCTTAAAGCCTGTCCAGTACCAAATAAGGGGGTGGGGGGTTTGCACCATAGGTACCTTCCCTAGATGAAGTCTAACCCATTCTTATTCCAGTACGACTGGTCATTATCACTGTCAAAGCAATTTGCATGTTGGGAGCAAGAAGTTTCCGAAAAAGATTAATTCCCCCCTTAAAGCCCTTTAAATACATTATGGTGTTTTCCTGATAAAAAAGTACTTTCAGCATATGGCACATACCACTTCAGAGGGACACAGGTTAAACTGGAGTGTCCCGGAGGATGTAAGAAGGATCGCAGCCTGGACACGCTTACACGGGCCGAGCTGCATTTACCCAGCAACGCACACACTGAGCTGAAGAAAACCAAGGCAAAACCGCCTGACGTGTTTAAATATGTATCTTCAGTTTTAATGCTGCAGCATTAACGGGTAAATCCCACATTTACAGAGTATGAGGAACAACAGCTCTGAAGAGGACGATGTTCTCCCTGCAATCCTTATTCTTACCGTGTAACATCTCGTTTGACCACTCACTTTACCATTTCATTCCTCAAAACGTAGCAGAAATTGAAGTAACGCCATCAGCCCAAGGTCGGCAGTGACAAGAACTGCTCCCACCTACGGTTCATACTTTACTGCATCAGAGCAACGTAACCCTTGTTCTTCAACCAAGAGAACCACCAGAGGATTTGCAAATCAAACGTATCCTCTCAGCCCTCTCCCTTGCCCAGATGACAACTTGCGCCAGGAGATTTATGTCTGGTTCACGGGTCCCTTTACAAAGAGCAGGAATTCACACAAACACACACAAACATAAAATACATTTATTCGTGTTCTGGTGGATTCAAAGGGCAGTGGATGTCTCCTCATCTGCAAGCAGCTAATGATTCCTCCAGGCCAGTCCCGGTTGAAAAGCATCTCCCCTCTCACCCCACGAAAGCAATATGCTCCGTTATTCACAGGATGGTAAACCTACAAGGTTTAACCTACAATTTTTCCATAATAGGAGACATTCACTGAATTTTGACTGAATGCAACATCACACCATCCTCCTCCCAGGGAGCGAGCTGCCTGCCCGCATGCCGCAGTGGTTACGAAGCCGCATTCAGAGGACCGCGCACACAGCGCTAACGTCACAGTGTGCCAAATCGAGGCATTCGAGAAGGTTTTGTTTGTTTCAAGAGGGTTAGAGCTGAGTCAAGCTTCAAAACTTTTTGGATTGTTTTTTTTTTTTAATTTGCCAAATGTGTTTCTTATAGGATTAACTCAAATCCTGCTTTCTTGGCCAAGTCTCCAAAATAATCTCATGCCAGATCCTGAACTTACACTTCTGTAGTAGTTGTTTTTAGGAACCACTCATTCCTGCTGCTCAGCAAACTAGTACAATGTTGCATGTAAAAAGGATTAAGCATGGGGGAAAAAAAAAAAAAAAAGAGTGTTTTTCTGAGTGATTCTGGTAATGTCTGCCCAGCTGAAATGAAAAACAAAGCCAAACTGAACTACATGACATGCCAGAATACTTTTATAGAAGAAAGGGATTTTTAAGTAAATACACAGATGCGCACAGACAAATTCTCACCTCTTGAGCACATATCTATGCAGGCACACAGGCCACCTTCCCCCTACTGCCTGGGAACAACCAAACGGAGGACAAACACGGTGAGGTACTGCACATTAAAGACCACTGGGTCTCTTCTGCTCTCTTCTCAGTCCTCCTTTGAAAGAAAAACTAACAAGCCAGGATGAAGCCAAACCTTTGGTATTCATGTAAGTGCAAGGTAACTCTTAACTTCATGTGGCTGAAATTTCCCACAGGACTCGGCACTTCACAGGAATAAAATCACAAGATCACAACTTCCAATTTGTTTCATCATCGTTTTCCAAACAAACATTCAGAATTAGTTTTGCTTCATGAGAAGTTTCATCAGGTTTGCTTAAAATGATTTTCTGTCTGATCTGAAGCATCAGGACACTCCAAGAAAATACTCAGACAAAGTTCCCACCCAAAGGAAGCGATTACGAGTTTCTCTTCTCCTCTTCCCTGCGTGATCCAAAGAGAATACGTCACTGAGGACAAGCAACACATGAGAACACTCAGGCCCTTGGAAAACAGCCACAAAGCAATGACTTCAAAAGATGTTTATTAGAAAAAATGGACATTACAAGAGGACCGGGTAGGAAACAAATTATACAAGGCACGTGCGGTTTCTGGTACACTGCATAGAACAAGAGAGAAGACTGGAAATACACGCAACACACCCACCTGACACCGCCAGCGCGGGTAAGTCACTGCTCAGGTCGCTTGCCACGACAGGCAGATGCTGGGGTTCTTCTAGAACCATGGCATGTTTTACATGTACTGCAAAAGTACAGATTGTATGCATAGCTTTAATGACAGTTAAAACAAGACTCATATGCAAGACTTTCTACATCATTCTTCCAAATTGTGGCATTAAGATACTGTATCTCCCAAAATTCTGTTTCTTTATTTATTTTAATTCAAGGTGATCTGGATTTCAAGTTCTTATACTACATTTTTCCCCATGAATAATAAAACCTTGTTGTGTACACATGGTTCTACCTAGCAAAGCGTATCTGAGACTATTTGCTTGGTTACCTAAGGAAGAAATCCAGAGACTTAATTACCTGGCAAAACAAGATTCACAGGCAAGTCCTTTATAACCCAAGTCAGAGAATCGAGATATACATTAGCTAATGCTTTCATTAGGTTTCAGAACAAACATGACCTAAACTTGACCAAAACCAGGAATTCTTGTCTTTAAAGCGCAGCTACCGGCAACCAGCAGTCCCCCATACAGAGCAGCGAGCAGTACTCGGCTGAACTCACAGCAGAGTTTCTAGCAACAAGCACTACATAGACACTAATTCTCAATCAGGAACATGAACAGAAAAAAAACCTCACTGAACAGATTGGTGACTTTGCGTCTGGGTCTGTATCCCAAAGAACAAAAAAAAAAGAAAAATTCTTCAGAAAGGGTTAAAAATCTAATTCTCAAATCAGTCTCTCTTCCTCCCCAATGCTAAAAAACACGCCCTGTTTCTTGACATTTTGTTATGGTTTCAGCAGCCGTCTGATCAATCCAACATCTGCCCATAAAGCCTGAAGGATTATATCAGAAAAAACCAGAACAGATTAACTATTGAGGGCTCGGTTGTCAACCCACCTCCCCCCCGCAACTTACCTTCTCGGATGCAGCACAGCTCTTGGATATGCTATAAAGACAAACATTTCTATCAACACTGAAATTAATAAACTGAGAGCAGGGAAAACCATGGCCAAGAGACACATGGCACCTAAGCCTTCCCCAGATACGTCAGACCGCCGGGACGAGATACGAGTACCTGCCATCAGAGTTCACATTGCAAGTCCGTGCTTTAGTGCCCGTCAGCGTCTATCCTTCATCATCTAAAACCAGACGAGAGTAGAAATAATTACATTTCAAACAGGAGAAAGTTATCACACTGAGCACACGTCCTCTAACCCTGGGCCAAGGAAAAGAGGAAGCTGGCATTTAGCAGAACAAAAGCAGCAAACGAGATCTCTCTTTAATACAAATAACGTGAATAAAACAGACTTCACAATCTCAGGAAAGGCTCTGCTGCCCTCTTCGTTAATGTGGTGAAGAATTTCATTGAGATTACTAGTTATTAATATTAATACGTAAATAGCTAATCAGCTGTCACATACACACACGGTTTAAAGAAACTGCAGTGAGACCAAGGTGTTACATTATCCTCCTGCCTCTCCGGGAGCATAAAGCCAAAGGTAAGTGAAATGAAGCAAGTCATCTGTTTTACATGCCATCAAATATCCTGAATTACTGAGGTATACTGGGGAAGATCCTGATCTGTTTTTCAAAATAAGTTATAACTCTTTGTATCTGTACAATTGTCCATAAACTAAAACTTAGGGCTGAATCTGGAAACGAGAAGGCAGGCGACGGTTACCTGAGTTACTGCTTCAGCTCACTAAAAGAAATGCGACATACTGCCAGAGCTGATTTAAGCTAGTTTCATGCTTTAGTCTTTGAGTATCAGTTTGTCTGAGGCTCGGTCCAGGATAAGTAATAAATATCCATGTTCCTCAACTTCAGTGGTAAGGCTTTCTTCTTTTTAACTCTGTTTCTCCTACCATATGTTGGAAGTTTCTTTAAGCATGCAGAAGAAAAAGAAATCCCAGCTACTCTGGAACAGATTATTATTTTTTCCAAACTGCCCATTAAGGAGAGAGAAACTGTTCAGTCACAGATGGATCAAGCTGAATACCCTGCAGATGAAATAAAATGCAACAGTCACTTCACCAATGTCTATGCAGGCAATTCATAAAGTTGTGCAGCGGTGACATTAACTGGTGTTTACTCACTCTTTAAGACAAATCCCCTAGGAACAGGCAATGATTTAAAATCCCTAAATGAGTCTGATGTACTCACACGAATGACAAACAACCAGGCTGCAAAATCTCTTGTTGCCTACGCGAGTCGAAGCGATGATACCTGTCAAGGTATCATCAACAAGGCGCGATCGCAGGAGGAGCGCACTACCACGCTCCCCCGAGAGCATCTTCTAAGCCTAATGGCAAAAAGCAGCGAATACAGAATGACCACCAGTTCTGGAGAAACCACGAATTTTAAGATTCAAGAGCTACCTGACAGCTGTGACCACAACATGCTATTGCCCTAAAAAAGGAATGAAACCAAAGAAATCTTCATTTCCTGAACCCTAAAGGGATCAAGAGACATACGTAAAGCCAGGCTGATGATCCAGCGCAGGCCAGAGACCAGAGATCAAGGAATCTAGAAGAAAAACACTCACCTTAAATGGATCTGACCAGCAAATTAACTGTTCCAAGAAATAACAACAGTTGATGGGTTTCTGCCGTCAGTATGTAGGTATAAAGCTCTAAAGCTCGCTCAAACCAGGCTGAATTCTGGACCTAACAGAACTCTCAGGTCACAAGAAGTGTAATTTGCATCAAAAAGCAGGTTACCATACCTAGGACTCAGACAACAGAGCAAAACCCCAGAGGCAATAAAGGCTTGATTTCATCCTTTCTGCTGCCTCTTGTACTGTTCTGGAAAGTGGAAATTCTTCAGAGCTGGCACTCAGCCATGCTAGGATAACGGCACTGCAGAGGTGGGAAGACCTCAACAGAACGGGAAGGGATTTAGAGTCAATGAAGCAGCATCACCTCCAACGTTACCTCCTGCTGCCACACCTCAGGCATTAACCAGGGCTCTAAGGGATGTCAGGAGGTTCTGCCACTATCCATGGACAAAAACCCACCAAAGATAATGAGAGGACTGAAAAGATTTTACTTATTGTAAACATAAGATGGGTAGGAGGCTGGAAGACCAAGTTCTGAGAATTCATCATAAAAAGGGGAAAGGGTCCTAGCCCAAAGGGGAAAGGGTCCCACACAAAGGAGAAGCACAGAGCACCAAGCACAGACCTCTGCGGCAAAACACAGCAAGAGCTGAAAAGCTGCAAGCAAAGCTACACTTTTATTTTTGGTTTGTGTTTGGATTTTGGCAAGATCAGGAACTTCGGACGGGAAGGGACGCGCATGTACGGGCCCTGACGCATTTGTGAACAAAGCAGGAGACGCTGCACCAGAGGTCAAGCCACCTCAGGTCCACGATTCTGCAATCAAGCACAAGATGAGTATGACCACGCTGCTTTCAAAGTTACATCCACTCTGCAAACAGCTTGGACACTTTCGTGAGCGTCCTGACATAACACTGCTCTGTCGGACATGAAACACGATAACCCAGCACAGCCAGCTCCGTTCAGGACCTCAATGGCTCCACGCAGGCTCCCTCAGGGGTCCCTGCCCCGGCTCCCGGTCACGTCCACAGTAACAGCTTTACTGAAAAAAATTCCATCTTCTCATAAACCTCTATGTTTTGGGGGCTGGGAGCAGTGGTGTGGGTTTTTTGGCTGTTGTTAAGACCATGCTAATACCTCCCATCTGTAATATTGGCAAAACATCAGAAGAAAAAACAAGCTAGAAAAGCAGAACTTTTAATGCTGCAAGGGGTGCTAAGGCCAGCAAAGAAAAGCTGCACCAGTGCCTTGCCAATCTTCAGCTCTCAAAGGTCTGCCCTTCTCGACCCAGAAGATGCACTGCTGTGCCGTTCTTCACGAGATGATCAATGAGCAGAATACCAGAATTATTCTTTTCAATTCTCCTCCTCAACCCAAATCACGTGCTAAAAAAGCAGGCACTGAACTCCATTTCTGAGAATACAATTGATTTTCATCCTGCTCTGCCTTTCTTGTCGTGCGGTATTACTAAGTCTCACAAATATTCCATGTGAGCCCTGCAAAGCAGCAGGCATCTCAGAAGGCACCGAGGTGACTCAGGTGACACCCAAAAAGGTGTCTTCAGGCAAACATAACGGGCAGTTACACGACCACTTCTCTCTCTCACCTCCACTAAAAGCTAATTAAGACCCAGCTTCCTAAACACTTCAATTTAAAAGTATAGAAACTCAGGAAAAAGTGAAATACCATTCAGTTCCTTCTTTTTTTTTTTTTTTAAAATGTTTGCAAGGAGCAGCAGTTCTGAACCGTAAGGTAAATACGAGTCAAGCCTTCTGACAGAGCGCTGGCTGGCGCGCATGATGAGCCACAAGAGGTTAAGAGGGACAGAGCCTAAGTCCAGAAAACCTAGAAGACACCTAGAAAAGGAAAAATATTGAAAAAATAAAAAAATAATTTCAACAAGAAATATTGAAAAGAAACTAGAGTTCTACAATCTTCTGTCCCATTTCTCTGTCACTTTGGTTCTTTTTTTCCTCCAATGTGGGTTGCAGAAGGGACACTGAAGAGCCATCTACTGGAATGCTAAAATTTCTTAAATCAGGATATAACTGAAATTTGTGTGCAAAACTGTAAGAAGCAATTGTAAGTATTTCAAAACAAACGTTTGCCTGAGCCATTTCAATTCAAAAAGCACTGGGCTAAAATTAAGCTTGATTTAAGCAGTGAAGTATAGCTTGATTCTACCAGGCATTATTTCCAACAAGTTTAAGATGATGGTACCCGGCACAAGAAACCATGATGTGACCAATATTTGTGTTCCAGTAACCCCCTTCCCCCGGTTACTGTTCTGCAAAGCGTCCGCTGATGGATGCGTCGGTCGGGAGGTGCAGAGCAGCTCCTCCCTGCAGGCCGCAGGCTGGGAGTCACCCGCAGGTAAACCTTCATTTTGCAAGTTTTTTATACATTTAAAAGCAGATCCAGGATCCAATTCACTTGATACGGTGACACAATTTTAGTATACTGGTATGTCCGCAGAGGCTGTAACACCAGACTGGGCATAAATGAAGTGCTAGGAATGAAATATTTTCAGAAAAGCCTGCAATCAAACTTCTCCAGAGGTATAAAGACAGATAACTTACCAGCAAGCTCAATTCATATGGCATCACGAATATTCTTCAGGGATTACGAGAGACGAGATGAGAATGGAAGCTAAAACATTATTAGTAGATAAAAGGGACCAGGCACTTGCATACTGAAGATACCAAATAAACTATGAGTTTTAACTTTTTTGGAGACTCATTTCTGATTGCTGTTCAATCAACTATCATTTCTGAAATATCTTATTTCTAAAATATTTTATTTACACAACGAATTGACAAAAAAAAAAGAAATCATTGTACAGAGCCATAGGCTTTTGCTTCTCCATTCATTCTGCCATCAGACATCGTCTTCCAGACAGCAGTAACACACCTGCACTGGCTGAATTGTTATAACAACAGGATTGAACCATGGGTGTAACAAGCAAATATACGCTTATATATGTTATATATAATATAATATATATGTTATATATAATATAATCACACATTACATCTCAATTTTCATCAAGCAATCCTATCTCTATAAGTAACCACAATCATTCCCAGTCTTTTGGTACTGAAGTCTGATTGTGGTTTTTTTTTCCTCACCAAAGATTTTGTGATCTCAATTTGGAATGGAGAAGAGTTCACTGCTACCACAAGCAAAGGCTCCGTGCATCAAACAGAAATCTGCCTTTGCTCGAGATCAGCCTGGCTTTGCCAGTCCCACGTTTCCTCGTGGAGGTCTTCTTACATATTTATATACTGCAGTCCCTCAGTGCACAGGGGATTCATAAACTCAGGCATCGTCATCTAATTTTCACCTACCAACACTGCCAATAGAGAATCAATGTGAATTCTGTAGTCCCCAAATTCCTCTTACATCAAGAGCAAAGCTCACAGTCTCTATTGCCAGATCTAACTCAGTATCTGAGAGATGTGCATTTTTATACAGAAAGAAGTTACATAAAACATCCCTGTGGTCTGTCCTGCATTAATTTGCTCGTTATTGGAAGCTTTGTAAGAAATACACGATGGTTAAAGAGATGTGAAACACACAACTTCTTTGCATTTCAAAGACCACCAAATTTTCACCACGCTTGTTGTAAAAAATGTCTTCCTCATATCTAGTCTGAATCTCCCCTCTTTTAGTTTAAAACCATCACCCCTTGTCCTGTCGCTATTGGCCCTGCTAAAAAGCCTGTCCCCATCTTTCTGATAAGCCCCCTTTAAGCACTGCAAGGCCGCAATGAGGTCTGCCCGCAGCCTCCTCCTCTCCAGGCTGAGCACCCCCAGCTCTCAGCCTGTCCTCACAGCAGAACTGTGCCACCCTCGCACCATTGCTGTGGCCTCCTCCGGCCCCACTCCAACAGCTCCATGCCCTTCCCGTGCTGAGGACCCCCGAGCTGGACGCAGGGCTCCAGGGGGGTCTCCCCAGAGCGGGGCAGAGGGGCAGAATCCCCCCCTCGCCCTGCTGCCCACGCTGCGGGGGATGCAGCCCAGGAGACGCTTGGCTTTCTGGGCTGCCAGCGCACATCGCCGGCTCGTGGCCAGCTTTTCGTCTGTCAGCACCACCAAGTCCTTCTCGGCAGGGCTGCTCTCAGTCCCTAGGACCTCAACCTGAAACACATACAGCTATAGAAGACAGCATAGATATAATTTAGTGTTATTACTTGCTACTCCTCTTCTGGTTTCCAAGCCTACAAGCAACTTGTTACTTCTGACAGTTCAGATTTCACATCAGGAAAAAGCTGTTCCATCGCTGTCAGGATTTTTAACGTACACTTGTGAAGTAGTTTACCCTGTATCCTTAACTCAGAAAGGGTACCCTCCTCCTAGGGGGACTAATTGAACTGCAGGGGAAGAGATTACAATGGGAAGATACAGTCCACTACAAGCATTCCCTTAAAAAAACAAAACCAAAAAAACCCCCACAGATGTTACTTTCTTAAAAAAACAACAAGCAACTTTGTCAGGCTTTCTTCTCCCTACCCAAATACTGCTGCTGCTGTCCTCAGTCATGTAGAAAAATCTAAGACCTAAGAACACACTGAGACTACATCATCTCACTACATCAGATTTCCTTTAATGCAACTCTGGTGTTACTGCTTGTGGTCCTTCAACTGCAAAATTCTTTTGGAAACTTTTACTGTGATTCAGGATTGTCAGAGCATTTTTGCTTCAGAAATCTGCGATGACTTTACTTGCCTGACTTACACATCTCAAAAGTGGAAGCACTCTAATAAGGTCTACTGTTTTTGCAATGGGCACGCTGTTGGGAAAGCAGGATGCCTCGTTCCAGGAGCACACAGCCCAAACACGTTCTTCAGATACATTATAGGGAGATTCAAGTCAAACAGCGAGATCCCCCGGTGTGCTGCCTGCCAGCTGATTTCGTAGCAGAGTTAGAGCACAGTCCTTCAAAAAGACCCTGCAGTGCTCAAGAGATGCTGCCTATCTTGACATCTTTCCAGTCTGTGGGTGGAACTCCCCTGCTCACCCCCACACATCTGTATCACTTGCTTTACTCGCCATCTTCAGCTGGCAGAAACAGCAGCCACTATCTGCTGGATATGCATCCCACGTCACTCATTTTTTCTAGCCTTGGGCATGGGCATTGCCACCAGATTATTTTATTTTTTAACTCAAAGGAAAACCTACAAAGAAGGACCTTGCCAGCTGTTGTCCTCAGCTGGGGAACTGTCCATCATTACGCTCCTGCACTTTAAGCTGGACACCTGAAATCACTTCACCTATTTCGCTGTCTTGGCCATCCTGCCCAACTCCTGGCAGCTGCTTTATGGCACTCATTCTGGTAAGGAACACCTACCTGCGTAACACGAAAACATGGCCCCATGCAACATCAAGGAGATGTAACCAACATGCTCCCGGTTTGTAAAATCAGACTACCAGAAGTAATTCCCATTCAGAAAGCCACAGGGTGGTAGATGGGATCCACCACGCTTAACCCTTTATAGTCAGTGAGAAGAAATAGGTTGTACAAATCATTCTCCTACGGCATCTACTTGGGACCACAGTTCTAGGGATGTAAACCAAAAGCCGTATGCCAGCCCTTCCACAGCTATCATCCTCAGCCCTACACAAAGCCTGCGCTAAAGCCAAACCAGAAAATAAGTCTTAGCGTTCTCTTAAATGAGTTCCCCAATGCAGACTACAGCACCAGCAGCAGAAATACCTGCACTAGAAAGGACTGCTGCTTGCATTGGCAGTGCGCTGACAAACTCAAACGTCTGTAAAACTCCGTCACTAGGTACTGATCTATAGGAGATGACAGGAAACACTGTTTGGAAGAACTTCCTTCTCGCTCCGATTGCTAGTCAAATGAAGAGTTCTGGATGAGAAAATAGAGGGAAAAGGGAAAAAACAAGACCGTTTCCTAAACTTAGTAAGAACTCCAATACTTGGCTGTTGAAATTTCTTCAGATAAACAGGTCTCTGACTACATCAAGTCTGGATGAACCTCCCCAGTCTGACCAGCAGGAAGGAAGGACTACATGTAATGATCCAGAACCGATGTATTGTACTAAACAAAGGATATGAGGAGAATATGGCTCTTTTATCATCTTGAGCAAGCCTGTTCTTGTACTTTACACCCTTTTAGGCACACGATCTTCAATTTCTTTGGTACACTGCAAACAGCAACTGTGCAGTTCTCCGAGCTGTATCACTTAATGCTGGTTAATCAACACATATGTATGGTGTTAGGAAGGGCAGGACATCTCTCAACTGTAGAGGTTTTATTCCAGTGGTTAGTGTATACATCTATGATGTGCACCTTAAAAACTAAAACGCAAAGGCATAGAAGCAGGGAGAAACGAGTCTATTAACGTAAGATAACGGCTGGGTGTAGGAGATTAGTAAACAGTGCTGCTCACTGCAATCTTTGAAAGGAAATAGGTAGGTAGAGAGATGAACACCGTGGTGTCCCAGAAACAGGCATGTGAAGTACGGTTTTACTCACTGTTGAAATTACCATTGTGTCTGTATCTTAATAGACAGGGATTCTTAAAGACTCTACACGTTGCATGGTTCAATACGTTCTGTTTTCATAGTGGTCCCTTCCAGTGACAATATCAAAACGCACCGCAAGCAGCCCTGGGATATGCTTGAATTAATCATATTCATACCTTGGCTGATTAGGGAAGGGTTCATCCAGAAACCAAAAGTTTCTTGGGAGTTACTCGAAGTCCACTTCAGGCCAGACAGAAGTGCAGGAGGAGGAAGAAAGCATCCCAACAGGAGCGGCAGGATGCCCAGGGCAGCGGCCGCTGGCCGCCTCGGGGAGGTCTCCCGGAGCCGCCCACCGCGGCGCTCTGGAGCACGCTGCGCACACCCGGCAGCTCCCCACAGCACGGAGCTGGACGCTACGGACAATAAGCCAGAGGGGCTGGACACTATTCTCATTATTTTGTAAATTTAAGGATTACTGCCACTTCCTAAAGTAATGGGAAGAGTCTCCTACCGCTGGTGAGAAATGAGTGAACTCGGTTTCGGTCAGGAGAAGGACCTGTGTGCACTCAAACACAAATATTTGTGCCAGCCAGCTCGAACAACTTACGTACCTCTGAGATAAACTACGTCCTTCGCTGCTAAGAAGGGAGAATAAACTCCATGAATGAAGGAGATGACTGGTTATACTGGTCTAATGTACAACTTTCCTTTTTCCCCTGGTTTCTAAAGGTTAGTCTTTCTGTAGAAGTACTGAGTAGAAAACTTTCCTAGCTAATTCACATCAGCTCTTCTCTCTCATACAAACAGCACTGGAAGAAGCCTAACTCAGTAGAAAATCTTTATGCTCCAAAGATGACATTTGCAGACATATGCTTTCAATTACACTTGCCAGTTCAAACAAGCCTACCAAAAAATATGCAATTTTCCTCGGTCTGTCAGAAATCTCTACCTTGCTGGGAAAGTCTTCATGGAAAGCTAGGTTACCATACCTCAATCCCAAAGCACTCAAAAGCCACTTTATGGCTTTTACATAATTAGAGAACAGAAAACACTGAATTAATGTAAAAAGTTCAAGTAAGTGAAAATTAGTAAAGTTAAAGGAGTAAGTGTTGCCTCTGAGAAGAAGGATGGCAATTCCCTCCATGGAACGGGACTCTCAACCCTCCGTGCTAGACTCTACACTTTGTGCTATAACAGAAGAGCACCGTTTTTTAATTTATTTCTTAAATTCAAATTTACTTTAAAAATCCATTATTACTATTGGTTGAGGGAGTGGTGGAGCTAATCACAGCAACTAAGAGCTGGACAACCGCATTGTTTTTCTTCCGTATGTATAAACACACTGCCATTCCCACACTACACAGGTCTTATAATATACTAGAAAAATCACTTTGAGCTACTCAAGTACTTGCACATTCATATCTCGTTTCAGCAACTTCTACTGACACAGCCAGACATTTGATGTTCTTTAGCTGCTTCTATTTTAAATCTCAGCTCAATTGCTAAAAGGATTTTTGAAGCTATTTCCAATGAAAGAAAAGACGACCTACATTTGTGGAACTGCCTCTCACATCTGAGCAGCCTCTTGCAATGCGGAAGATGCAATCTTCACTGCACATATCCCGCTTTGGCCCAGTGAAATAGATTTAATTTATGACCTTTAGATTCCACATGCTACGCTGCATACCTTTTTGAACACACTCGTAAGGCACATAGTTGAAGACATCTATTTGACATGAGAGAAAAGGCTAAAAACTGTACAACCAAGAGTCAGTCAAGCAACAAATAAAAGGGGAGGAAAAAAAGCAAATTTATTTTCTATGGACCGCCATTAGAAAAATTACACAGGAGGAGACATCTTGTGAAGTATTTAATGTTTACAAGGAACATTAAAGAAAATGGATGTTTTAATGCTTCGCAGACATGAGGAATAATGGATGTTTATTTGCATAAAATGGGCAAATTAAAATAAGTGCATGTCTACATTCCTGTTCAACATGTACCACCTAGAAATTCTGACAAAATTAGTAACTTAAGATCTCATACTTCATGTAGATAAGAAATAGATCTAAGAAGTTCAAAGAAAAGAATCCTGCAGTATTCTGACCTTTACATACCACATCAAGAACTCATCTGAAAAACAGCAAGGTCCATTCAAAAAAAAAACCTCAAACCTTGCAACTGAACTTTGCATCTGCAGCTCGCTGGCTATACGGATCCAAGGTACTGCGGGTAACACTTTGTTCCTCTCGCTCTGCACGGAAAGATAAGCAGAGGTGTACATCCAATCCAAGAAGGGAGAGTAAAGAAAGAGTAGAAGAGGGATGCTACAAATACTACAATTAAGCATCCTCATTTCTCAGGATCCTTAAATTCAATGTCTCTACTAGCATCAATTGGTTTGTACAGGATCAGAGTAGCAAGAACTACAAGCAGCGCATACACTCCATTTTAACAAGGGGTAACAGCACTGATGGTCGAATACCGCTTGGAATCTGAACGAGAAGTAGCTGAGAAATTTTGCTAGCAAGCAAGTTCACTGTGAAACACTGCTAAGGACTCCCTCTTCAGCACAAAGTTGATTTTTAACTTTGACCTATATGTTCAGCTCTGCAACACTCCACCAAAAAGCCTACAGACTGCATTCTTAGATGTAATATATTATCATCCTGTAAAGGAACAGCAATTCAAAAAATCAAAGCTACAGAAATCTGACACAAAATGTATGGCATAAAGACTGACTGGCTACTAATTAGTAGGATTTTTGTAGTAAACCGCTAAATAGTATCTGAATGAATACGGGTGGAGCAGAAAAACAAGTATTTGACAGAAATGCTTATGATTAAGAGTATACTTTGAAGTTGTGTCCACCAAAAATTTTACACTGAATCCTGAACTGTTGGAAAACAGAAGGTGAATAAAGGTGGCTGCTCAACATTCTGGAGTAAGCATGATAGTGCTTACTTACGAGCTTACTGCTCAACTATCTGGAGTAAGTATGACAGTGCTTACATTATCTAAGGACCCTTTTATGATGTATACTACTCCAGGTTTTTACCCTCTTGGACATGACTTGTAATGCTAAGGTTTAGTTAGCTGACATCTTCCTGCCTTCATTTTTAGCACTGTCTCTTTGGATTCCCAGCATTAGAGTTCCACGAACACCTTACCAAAGGCCTTCCAACTTTGATCTTCCTGAAACAGCCTGAAGTACGCTTCAGATGTGGTACCAGAACGCCCACTGCAGCACAGATTTATCAACTACCCGAAAAATGACCACACTTGCAAAACTAGAAAGCAAAAAGAATTCATAGTTATCTTACTCTTCCTGGAGCGGCATACAGCAAGCTTTGCATACAGACCACAAACTTGATGTCTGACTATAGCCATCCTTGCCAATAACTAACTGCTACTGCGAAATGATCAGCTGTACGTATGTTCTTGAGCTGCTGCGTTAGCGGAGCGTTCCATGAACCTGACCTGCTGACACCTACCTGCAGGACCACCACTGCGAATCACTGCCCTTCGCAGACAGAGAAGGTAAAGGCGCCCAGTATGAAGTGTGCTGGGGGCATGGCCACGTTGGATGTTGGCTTTCCCTGTTTGGTGTTCCCTTTTTTGTGTCGTTTTTGTTTGTTTGTTTGTAAAGAAGACCTGCAAGCACTAAATGTTAATTTAACTAACTGGGAAAATAATCCACGGACTGCTCCAGGTCTGAGGCCATCGCGCATCCTTCAAGAAATCTGACTCAACTTCACAAGCTGTTTCAACTGAGACAAGGTACTCCTAGCTTTTTGTAAACTGCTACATTTTGAAACTGGAAAAGCCCTGAAAAGGGTTAGACTAGAAGCAGCCCTTTAGATACTATCCAGCACTGGTAAAACTGAGGGCCTGATTCTTCCCAACAGTCTACTCTCTTCTCTCTCTCACCCCAAGTCAGTCCTCCAAGATCCCTTTTTATAAGTTGCAGGAATTTCAGTTCACCCCGTCCTCTTTCTGAAGGCACTAAAATTCCCAGTAACCAGTTTTGGGTACTGATGATATGACTGGAAAAGTAGATTTGTACATAGAAACTGTACAGATCAACTAAACTGGGTTATTTAGTTTTTAATGCAAGTACTTAAAATAATGCTTATTTGGAGGAGGAAAAGCCTTTTGCCCTACCCATATAAATTTTTTTTTATAACAAGATATTTTTAAAGACACCGTTGTTACCGCTCTGCCAACAAACTTAAGCAACTGGTTCCCCAGTGCTTTACGGAAATAATTTCTATAAGCAAGAATAGAAATGATTTAAGTGGTTCTAAAAACGCAGCTACATAACTTGCCTCTCGCCTATCTGGAGATTCCCCCAGTCAGTTTAACCTAACTCTTCTAGGTAGCTCCTTGGTATCAAAAACGCCTATACATCCCAGCGTGCCCAGCCACTGCTCTCTTTTGCTCCAACACTTTCAAAGGTATTCCTGATGGAAGCTCAGAAGCTTCTCAGAAGTTGACAGACAAGAACTAATCCCGTCTTCTCCATCCTGCAGGTAGAACGTAGCTGGCAGCCAGAGAACAGGCTAACTTGTCGGGGTGCAAGATGCTGCGTACACAGCTTTGATCTCAATACAGCACGCACAACAAAGCGGAAAGATACGTTGCAAGCAAGTATAGCAGGACAAAAGCTGGTTTCAAGACTAAAAATTAGGACTACTTTAGTTCAATGCAATTCACCACAGATGTGACATTAGTCAGAACACGCCTTTAAAGAAATCAGAGCTGAAGTCTCTATCCACTAACACCTGACTGTAGCCAAAAGCTCTCTGTGAAAAAAACCCCAAAACAAACAAACAAACAAAAAAAACCAAACCCAGAAGAGACTCCTTACATTTCCAAAGGAAAAACTGATCTATGGATTAGTGTGTTACAAAGATGTTAAAGCTTCTCCTGTACAAATGATCTACTAACATGGAGTGCTCAGATCAGACAATTTCGTTGAGCTTTGGAAGAAATGTGCGTGCAGTTGCCTAGAGGCTTCGCAGCCGGTGCACAGGCACCTCACAAGATCGTTCTTATCTGATGTGCAATACCTAGAGCCGGCCTAAAGACATCCACAGGATGAGTTTGTTCTGCATTTAACAATGTAATTTTATTTATTTAATTTAACAGAGTAATTTATTCCTTCACACTGGAAAAAAAAAATAGACCTGCCTCAGGTGCATGGCAGCCTTCACAGCGGCACTTGCCAGTACCCTTCCCACTCGGAGCCAGCTCACAGAAGAGCTCTGCAACAAAGACCTGGGGAGAAGTACCGGACCAGCGCCAGCTCTTCAACATGAACTTTGTCAGAAGAGAAGGCAGACAAAAAGAAATTTCTCTCCTAACTAAAAGCAGGAGCCCTCACAGCAGCTGGTAACGGGCTGCAGGCTTAGACTTCCTCAGCCATGTGGTTTTTCTCTCTCTCCTCTTTCCAATACCTTCAGGAGAGAAAAATAAGCAGAACATATTCGCTCCTACTCCTCCAACTGGAAATAGCCTAAATACCTGAGTGCACAGCAACAGCCAGCAAACCGGCAGAAACAAAGAAAATAGGGAACACGGGGAAGACTGGAATGCATATTTCATATCCTAAGAGCAGCTACTACTGCTGCTTGCTCAAGGGGGAAATAAAGTGATAAATAAAATATTAACTAACAGGCTTGACCTGCTGCCTTACAGAAGAATCATTTATGTTCAGTTCTAGGTTCTGCTGGGTAAGTAGAGGTGTCAACGACCGACAACTGAATTAACAGCAACACCAATGTACTTTGTCAAGCTGCTCATGAACAGCTTATGAGGTTGCCTGCAGCTGCTTGTAACCTCCTCCTGCTGTTCAAAGCGCAACGCTCAATGCTGAACATCTGGCCTCAGCCAGAATCTCTGGGAAAATCGTATTAACGGAGATGGTTTGGACGTCGAGATGGGTAGCATTTCAACCTAACTGCCTATTAAATTCTTGCAGGTAAGTTGCATGCTGGCTCCAGTATTTGCATGTTACAGAGCAGAAGTCGGTCAGTAAAGATTCGCATGAAAATAAAGCTCATTGCAATGGTTCTTCCAAGCTGCTACAACCTCATGGATGCGCGATACTGAGAACAGGAACAATTCCTCTCCTGCGATGTCCGTGTTGCCGCTGCCAGCACTGAGCAGAACAAAGAGGAGGAAAGAGCTGGCCTAGAATGATGGGGAGAAAAATCTGTAATTGCAATTGATTTTGACTGAAAACGCACAAGGATGAGTTCAAGATCTCTGGTCTTGATAAAACAGACATGAAACTTAAAACAAGGTGTTTTTATCCTTTTTTCGTGTTTGTTCTATAGGTACTACCAGCAAAAAGTTACGCTAGTTCTCTACCTCACTGGTTCAATATATTGAATTTTAAAACTTGATTACTTAAAGTAGGGTTCAGCATGGCACCTCAGAATGTGCTTCAAAGAACGCTTTCAGAAAGTAGTCTGCATGCAGGGACCGATTAAAAAGTGAGCACAAGAAGCATCAAATTCCTGCCTGTGCAACGTGTACTCAGGTCTCCTGAGTGCATGCGTTACGATACTATCTTCAATTATGCACTTGAATTATTTTTGACCACAGGACTTTCAGCCTGTGCAGCGTTCCACTTCCCCTTTTTCTGTAGAAGTTAAAGCAGCACAGCAGGGAATTTAAAAAGAGAAAAGACCATCCATCGCTAAGACAGCTGAATGCTCTCCAGAATTAGATCTCCTTTCCTATCACAAAATTAATGCTTACACCACATCCCCTCTTGAATTCAAGTTGGGTATGCATTTTCTTCACACTGAATTTGAAACGTCTGAAGGTACGTCAGAATAACGTCACGTAAACAGGTACTGATGCAATGGATACTCATGCCTCGAAATTAAAATGCAAATACAACCGCCTCTCACGGAGGCTGCTGCGAAGATTTAAAAAAAAGAGAGAGAAGTAATTGTGTATCCTACCCTTACACAAGCTCTGCAGAAAGTTAAACAGGAAAATTAATGAGCAAGACTGCATGTTCATGTTCGTGGGTGCTACGGAAGGAAAAAAGTGAAGCTGTACTTGAAGCAAGGAGGGCAGAACTAAAGTTTGGTCTGCTCTTCATTCTTTTTCCTTTCCTTTTTTTGCATTTAATGCAATTTGGCAGATTATAATTACAGAAAGACATTTTGAAGTTGTGTTTTAAATTCATAACCTCACTGGTAAGAGACTGATGTTTCTGTTTTATGAAAGGCGTACAGCCCATTGCGCACAGTTCTCTCCGAATTCCACATGGGCGAAAGCCAATCCGCTCAGGTTTTTTTTTTTCCTCTAACAACCACTTGCTTCATTGCCATGAGACAGGCCACCGGAGCGCATTCAGCAAGCCCTACCACAACCCTTATCCGTAACTCCGTGTGACCGTGCAGAGTGGAGAATCCAGAGTTAAACGAGATCCTCTTATTTCTGCTTAAGAATCTTTCAAGTGAAACAGCATCGATGACATTGTGTGATCAAAACCGTTTTCCAATCGAGATATGCCAAGCAAAGTTTATCTGGAATTAAACAAATACTTCATATCTGAAAAAAACCTTACAAAATACCTCTACTCACCAGTTCCATTTCTTCTGCAGTCGGTGTCAGAACTGGCATGCTATTCAGTTCCACGATAAAGAATGACTGAACCTGGGATGCTCCTACAGCCTAGTTAGCTCTTTCCGACTTCTCTGCGCCTTTCAAAGGACTGCACAAACGTTCAACCGGGAAAAGAAAGGTCTCGACACGTCTGGCTGAGGAAATGTGCAAGGTGAGCAGGTGCCAGGAAGGATTCAACATGTCCAAGTATTTCAAGTTTGATTTGCAAATCTGTCCTTCAGCTTTTGCTATTTGTTTGTCTAGAATCAACGTATCATGCCCTCCACAAAAAAGATGATTACTAAAATCCAGTGGATTTATAATGGGATCAACTACAACTGTCCCTTGGTTTAACGGCAATTCTCCCTCCATTAATGCCTTCTAAGCATTACCATGTTCGATACATTAACGATCCAAACTCATGATATGCCAGTTTTGTTGTTATTTTCAACATCAAATTTTATTACTTTACAGAGATCTACTTGGACACATTTCTTAACAGCATTCTTAGACTTTGAAAAAGTGTGCTGTAAGTGCTTGGCTTTTTCATAGGGGAGGGACACATACCTGGATTTAATTACAGAAGGACAATTTAAGTGTTCGCAATCTTTTATGCTTCCAGCATCCCTAAAATAGCATCCCGTTTTCTTTTGAAGCGCAAGTCATCTTTATTTCCAAATTGATTTCAGCTGTAAGAACCTATGCCATGCTCCTCTTGGACATGGACGAATTTAAATTTAACCTTTACCTTCAGTGCTTGGAATCTCTCCATGGCAATGGCAGATTTTCAACAATATTCCAGGGCTCAGGTCTGTGGAGCTCATCTCCTCCCCCCTCCCGCCCCAGCCCTTCCATCTTACTGAAGGAAATGAGAAAGAAAGTTGTCTTACCGAGAACTCCAAGGTTAATGTCCCTTGCGAACCCCACCTAGCAAGTCGACATCATGACATGTCAGGTCAGCCTCAACCACGCTTCCCTGATAGTCAGGTAAAAGGAAGGAGTTAAAATACAAAATTGACACTTGCAGATTTCTGGACATCAGAAAATGTGATGCAATATACTTTGAACTGTCTTTCAGAGCTTCTGGTAACCTCCAAGTTGTTAAAACATTTCTTCAGAGGGATTCTCCTGTTCTCAAATTTCCCAAGTTCCTGATCAATAACCAAATCTTACAGATCCACCTTGCCCATTTTGTTTGAATGAGAACAAAAGCTTCAGATTTCCCTTTAACACGAATGACTCCCCCCCCCACTACTCTACACATTTTATCAACTAATACACGCTCAACTTAGCCACTCTGGGTTTCAAAAGACGTTTTAAGCCAATAGACTACAACAGCGTCATTCCAATTCTAAGTTAACAGAAGCTCTAACTTTTTTTTTCTTTAGAAAAAACAGGGAACACAGCTCGGTACACTCTTTCTATAAGGCTCTGATCGACTGAAGCAGTTCACGCGAATGACGGATTTCAGTCTGGCAAACCTTCATCGCACAAGCAATCCTTCATCGCGCACGTGCTCCGAGGCGAGCCACGCGTGATCAAAGATTGCTCACGGCAGATTGGCAGGACAGGGTCCTTGCTGTGCTACCTACGGGCCGCCGCCGTTTTTGGATAACGATTAAGTCTTGCTGAAAACACATACATCCACATCGGTCTCCAGGTCTAGGTGCCAAACGTGTTTTACTAAGAGGTTTGAGACTTTTTGCTCAATACTTCACAGTTCTTTTTCTGCTAGCCTTATAATAAGAGTGCCTTCTGTATTTTTTTCCTCTGTAGTTCAAAATACAGAAATGGGCTTCATGTCCAAAGGCAGTGGGGACAAAAAGTGGTCAGGTTTTTATACAGCGTCACCAAAATCATGCTGTGATCTACTTAGAGTTTATTTTGAAAACGTTTAAGCAATGCAGTTGTCATTCTTTCTAATAATTAGACTACAGAAGCTGAGTCCTGAAAATAAACAATTGCTACAAAAAAATTAAACCTTTAACGCTTTGAAAAAATGCAGACTATGTTTAATGAATTAGTAAAATTAAAAGCTGAGTTTAGTTAACTGATTTTGTTAATAGTGTGAAAGTAAGTCTATAATAACACGGTAGCTGTAAAAATCTTTTGCTCGAGTTTTGGAATTGCTAGGAATCTGGCAACCTATTTTTAAGTCAAGCACCTTATCAAATACAGACGTTTAAGCAACTGCTATAAATGAGTGATCAAATGATTATTAAAATCCCATTTCATGGCTCCTCCTCCAACGCCAGCAGGACACTCATAAAAGTTTAATATTGGTTTGCAAGTTGAAATCCATTTTCAACATATTCTACAAGAGGATTTTTGCTAAGTTATATTGAAGAAATGATCAAAACAGATGCACGAGAGTGAATTTAAATTTATTTTTTGTTTTGACTCTATTCAAAATTGTGCTGAGAAGGCAGTGCAAAATTCTTCCCTTGAGTATCTGTCATCAGGCAAGATAGATTTTTCCACTGCACTACAGTATCTTTGTTCAATAATTGTTTTTCAATAATTTTGTTAAGTTCTTCAAGTTCAGTATACACCACTACTGGAGTAAGCTGTAGTACGTTATCTTTAAGGATTCAGTAAAGCACTGCTGCAAATTTAAATGGTGAATTTGAGTATCCACAAATCATGCAAATCAAAGAACTTGGCATATCTTGTAAATATAAGCTTTTACTGATTTAAATTTTCAATTATAAAAATGTATAGTTCACTTCTCATTCCATAAAAATAGTGCTTTGGGCAGAAATAAATACAAGATGCAGCTTTACAGTTCTCAAGGAAGACAATTTAAACATTTTCTTTCCTTAGTTGGTTTGCAAACACGATAATCGAAGGGTTTCGCTTCCTCCCCCCCGAGCATGCACTGGCGCTTCACCTCTCCTGGGCCAACATCGGCAACGGGCGGTGCAGCAGCGCTACCTTTCTTCCAGGAGGGCGAGTACTTTAAATTTTATTCCAATTAAGCTCCCTTGTACCAGATCCCCTTTACAACGATTACTGGAAAGCAAACATGTACTGGGACTACAGGGTTCTGCTCAAAGCCCCAAAAAGCTATGTAATTACTGTCAAGTCATACTGATAGGACAGCAAACCCTTGTATGAAAACAAAATTACAAGCCAGATCCTTACCACAAGCAAAAGCCTGAAACGTATGCTCAGGCAGTACCCCTCTGACTTCCCTGCGCAAGTAAGGAACAGAGAGGACAGGATTTGGCCCCGTTAACTTTATGACGTTTTTTTAAAAAAAAAAAACAAAAAAAACCCACAACAAAAACAAAGCGCCAAAAAGAAAAAGGGCTTTAACATTCCAAACGCTAATTTTGAAAAGCACTTCAAGTTATTTATGACCAATTCTATTAATTTGAAAGGAAGAGCCTGACGCAGGGGCAAACCCGTTTTTGAGAACCAGATATACAGCCTCACTTCAATTCAGGTCCAAACTCAAACCATGCAATTCTAAGGCAGGCCCCCAAGGGTAAAGCGTGGGAAGGCTCATCTTTCTGCTCACATTCTGACAGAATACACTTGAGAGACAGCAGGCAGGAATAGAAGACAAAGGGAGGAGTATGACCACTGAAGTTTAACTTCCTCAATAGTCTGGGTTTAGAATGCTGTAAATCAAGTATGAGCAACGTATTGGATTTGGATATTTAGAGGTCCGGCAATAGTTTTCTTTAGAGAAAGTTTAAATCCGTTTGTTTCTCTCTTTTCTTGAGAAGCAAATGTTCTTCATTGGGGTACAGAATGGCTCAGATGCAACGGAAGGGTAATGTCATGACTTGCCAGTTAAAATTGACATCTGGGAATGTCCAAGACAAGGGTCAAAGCAACACATAATACCCCAATAATGTAGCTAGTAATGCCCCCAAAAGATATTACTTTTTTTTTTTTGAACAGCCTTTATTACAAGGCATGAGAATTCTAAGGCAAATTGTTCATCATGGCAGAACATCAAATTAAAATGTTAAGACAGAAATAACCAGAACATGGAGAGTATGTTTGTGTTATCTGTAGCAAGAAGTTAAGTTTACTGTGCCACAGCACCTAATTTATAATTCTCATTCCTAGTCAAATATTATCTTAAATTAGACTAAGATGCTTGAGATCAAAACCATTTCCCTATGTGTCTGTAGGCTGAGGAATGCGATATGGCTGGATCCTAACAGAGCAGCCTCTAGAGGGACTCCACAGTACGTAATAAAAAGGAACAAAATTAACACCATTGTAGGCTCTGCTTCCTTCTCCACATTACGTTAGAAGATTATGCTTAAATTAGATTTCCGTGAATGTTTGGATACGTTTCGACACTTTTAAAAAGAAAAAAAAGTTTCAAAATTAGATGCTGGTAAGTTATTGAACAGCAATTAAACAAAGAGTGCCCTTTGGGCTATCGGTAATTTCTCCTAGTTTTCAGTCTGATGTCCACAGTGCTACATGTTGGAAAGCACAAGAAATTTTGCATGAATTTGATCACTCACATAGGCAGTTATACTTTGAAAACAATGTTTTTCGCAAGGATTACCAATGAAATAATGTTTTAGGACACAATTGAATTTGAAATAGGTAATGTTTTGAATAGATTTTTGAGTTTTATTGAAATCTTACATGAACAAGAAATTGGAAATACAATCACATCAAGGAACAAATTGCCACGGCTTTGACGTTTTAAGCCAAACAAATTTTGTAGGGCAGATTTTCAAAAAGGTGTGAAGTTATAACAATTTAAAAACACAGTTAACCTACTTCTAGGAATGCAAAACATACAATCATGTTATTTTCAATACAAGAAAACTTAATTTGTTGTAATTTCTTAAAACTACTAAGACAAAGCACTAGCTTTTACTTTTATGTACAGCATACTCCTATGTAGTCTATCCCAAATCCAAAAAAAAAAAAAAAAAAAAAGAAACTGTCCAAAACCAGAGGTTCTGCAAAATCATGATTGAACAGTGTGCCATTCCTGCTTTTAAACTGCTAAAATGAAGCCTAAAATGATAAAAGCATTGAAACCCCATACGGAGTTCAGGAATTCTGCAAGCCCAGTAATGTCCAAGTGCGTTTATGAAAAAAGAAAACTAAGAGACTCGAGTATATACACAATAGAGTGATTCTTCAGCCCAATACAAATGGCAGCCAATCGCTACTGAAGGATGAAACATTAAGCCAATTTTGTTTTGAAGGATGTAGAGCTATAGCCAATTCTATGTTTCCAATATTCTCAATCCCTCCTCACTTGTCTACTTCCACTGTTGCCCATAAGTATCCTGATAAAATTCCTGGTTGTCATTATTGTAACCATAGTTACCGGCATAGTCACCACCTTGCTGGAGCGGCTGTTGAGCGATGGGTTGGGAGCCCCAGTTCTGCTGGTTGTTGGTCTGACGGCGCTTGGAATCAGGTTGGTTGTACCCATCTGCCTTTCTCTTGCCTCCTACGTTGCCCCCACGGTTGCCCCTGGCTCCACGAGCACCGCGTCCTCTCTGCTGCTGTGCCGGACCCCCTCTCCCACCCCTGGCTCCTCTTGGCGGTCCCATGGGTGCCCCCCTCTGTGAATAGCCAGCTCTACCTCTTGGTGGTGGTGCTCCCCGCCCCCTAGGTGGTGGAGGGGCACCTCTCCCACCCCTTCCTCCTCCTCCTCTTCCTCTTATAGCATAGCCATCATCATAGCCGTAATAGGGATCTTCATAGCCACCACGGTAGTCATGATAGTCATAACCATAATAATCATCATAATAATCTTCATAGCCATAGTAATCTGGGGGATAGCCATATCCACCTCTCCCTCCACGGCCTCTGCCTCTAATAGGAGGTGGCATGCGAGGTGGAGGGTAGTAATAATAGTCTTCATACCTATTAAGAAAAAGAAACATGCAATTATTGATCTCCAAAAGTCTCCCAAAATAAAGTATAAATTTCCCCTTGTTGATTAACAACACACAACATGGAGAAAAGCAAAGCCATTCAGGTTCTTCTAAACTAGCTCATGTTTTACAGCAGAGCTTCGCTGCAGCATTACAGTAGTGCAAGAAAGAACACTCACGCAGTACTTCTGGAGGCCTGTCTGGCAGCCTGACGTTCTTTCCTTTTCTTATCCGGTGGCTTTGCTAACACTATTTCAATTTCTTCCCCTTCTATCTCTTTCCCATTCATTTCATTCATAGCCTGTACAAAGATTAGAAGAGAAGCATCTAAAAATTTGTTTCTATTCAAAAGGAAATTAAAATTTACTGAAAGAAACCAGATGGTTGGGCTACTCCAGGTTGAACTATGCCATGTGCTTCATTTCTGTGCTATGTGAACGAATAATATGTAACATTCTGTTTAAGTCCCACTTTATTCACCAGTTACAGTGAAACACCATTTTAAAAAATATTCTCTTCATAACATAAGGGAAAAGAATGGGATTAAAACACATTGAGCATTATTTTTTAAAAAAATCAGACATGACACCATCACTTTTCATGTTCCTATATCCTCTAGACATGTTTCGGAAATACAGTGAGGGAAGTTCTCACTACTCACACTGACACAAACACTCACTGTACGTGTAAGCCAGGCAGAGCACACGCACACAAGAGAAAAAGAGTATTTTTATATTTGGGCTTCCTAGCTGGCTGAATGTGCTGCAGGAGCGCCTCTGAGGAAATCAAGGATTTCTGAGGACACATAAATTTAAGAGGAAAAAAAACATTACTGAAACTTGGTGATCTCATCAAGTGAGGCAAGAATCCTCCAGAAAAGTAATGTGCAATTTGTAACTATAAAATGTGCACACAAAGAGAACTTAATATACATACACAAAGTACAATTAGGACTACACCCCCCAATTCTTTACCTGGAGTTATCTGCTTTGCAGTTAACATTTCTGGGTATTAATATTTGCATTAACAAACACTTTACATGTCTGTACAGCTACACGCCTCAAAACATTAGAGATCATGGTGATTTATCTCAAAGGAGGTATGAAAATAGGTGGACACTGGAATCAATGAGCCAACTCCATGCATTCCACGCATTAATATCATAATAACGCTTTCATTAAAAACCAAACAACACTCCTATACACAAAAATATCTCACAAACTTCATAAACCAATTTAGTGGCCATAAATCAGCCACACGGGGCAGGCGTGGTAGTGTTCCAGCGTGTTTCAGAGATGAGCATTAGAGATGATCTGCTGTACTGCATTTGATCTCTCTTTTCTCATCTGCTACAAGTTTTCAGTTGCTCAAACCTAACAGAGCATTCAGGAGCAAGGTCCGCTGGGAAGGGACTGGCAAGCATTTAAAGACACTACAATAAAACATGTCGGGAGGTGTTGCTGACTTACCCCTTCTGTCAACAACCTCTTACCCTCTCTCGGACGTGGTCTAAACCTATCCAAACTGACTTCAACTTCATTAAATATGAGTGACATTCATCCTAAAGCCAAAGTCAAGGGCATTCTAAACCCTATGGTTACAAAATGATTAATAAGGTTGAGTAAAGAGCCTTTGAACTGTCTGTGTAGCCACACACACCACATACAATATACTTGCTCAGGACTCCCAGGTGCAAAACACTTCCTCCCCTCCTTCTTCCCCCCCATAAACTACGGATTTAAAAAAAAAAAAACAGATGGAGTAATTTCTATGGAATTCACACCACTGAAGGACAAACAACAGAGCATAATGACCTACTCAACTGCTCTTAGATACAAAGGAAGACACCTTTGAAGCTTACAGTAATGACCTCCAATGGGTAAGAAGTCATTTAGAAGAAACCTTCTAGGGAGCATGCGGAGTTAAAAACAGGTAATGCATTAAGGGAGTTGCTAGTGTTATTCTTCTCCCCTTCACAAGGCATTTTTTTTTTTTATTTACCTTGCAATTTCTATTCAATACTTTTGTCACTCCAAAACTACACACAGCCTTTAAATAGGGGTCTTTGAGAGACAACTGATACCTTCTGTCAGTGTTTCCTCAGAAAAATTGTCTAGGTTGGTCTTTTTTTTTTTTTTTCCTCTTCTCTAGACTCTCCTGCATTGGTCTATACCTCTTTTCCAGTCTACTTGTTAACTTGCTACAGTTTTGTCCTCTGCAAGTTTCACATCCTCCTAGCTACTGAAATCATAGGAACAAAATTATTAGTGTTAAAATTCTCACAATGGGACCCTTATTAAATGGGCTCTACAAATTATCTTATCTAGATATTTACTGTAAAGAAATTCCTTAAAACCATTTGTACAAAATAAACTGCTCACATCAATTTAGCTAGGAAAGAATAATCAACCTACCTTCACTGCTGCACCTCTGTCCTCAAAGTGAACAAAAGCATAATCCTTCAACTTCTTTACTCTTTCCAGCTTTCCAAATTCAGAAAAGGATTTCTCAAGAATTTCTTCTGTCACAGTAGTGGCCAAGTTTCTTACAAATAAAACTTTCACCTGGTGAAAAAATGAGAATGAAAGCTGTAACCTTTAAAAGTCAAACCTCAAAGGAAACTAACAAACTAATAAGATGTTATTCCCTTCTCTGCATTAAGAAACTTTGGGTAACCTTGTAAATTCTGTACCTGTTTAAAAAAAGATAGCCTTGTAGTTACCTGTATGAAGTTTCTACAGCTTCTTTCCTTCCATAGTGCCCTTCCATGACCAGAAGAATATCCAACTTTGATTTTCTGCTTCTGGGATGCTACAAATCCCAGTAAAATTTTACTAATAGACATCAAGAGCAGCAAAGAGTTATCCCAAAACACAGGGATAAAGAGCACATCATTCCCTACGCTGAACTTCACCTTCCTCTCACTCTGGAAAATAGTTTTACAAAATACCCACCTAGTATTCATTATCAGCAGAAGCGGAGAATGAACAGACTGATGTGCCAATCCCGGAGGATAACCCTGTACACTACCAGTTTAAATGTGAACAGTCAGTTACAACAGCATGCTCCTAACGTGTTACACAGGCAACTGATTTGCAGCGCTCAGACCACATCAGTTTGCACGGCTTACTATGAAAACGCCCTCTAACTGCTTTTCACGCCTGAGAACTAGCATTGCGCAGCCAGAACAAATCTTTGTCACTATGGCATAAGGAAATTCCTCCCAAAGCACAAGAGCACCCAGTTTTTACTTACCTTTGCCATGACTTCTGGATCGGGTTCCTCTACTGGATCAGCCCATTCCACTGTCACAACATTTCCCCAGACTTTTACTTTCCCACTCATCAGGCGGCGGCGAGCTTGTGCTGCTGACTTGTGATCCTCATATTCCAAGAAGCAGAATCCTCGATTCTTCTTTTTATCATCAGGTTGATGATACAAAATTACATCCACCAAACCCTCTGAAAAACAGGTCTTTAGTATTAAGCTTCAAAAGGAAGAAAAAAAAAAAAGAGAGACCACTCTAAAATGCCTTCACTTGTTTTTTGTAATACACACCCTTTGAATTTAACACCTGAAAGGAGGAGGGAGCACAAGAAAAGCAAAAAAACCCAGGTATCCATCCAATTTACCCAGAAAGAGGTCACCTAGCAGGTGAAATTCTCCAAAACAAACTTACCTCACAATTAGGCCCTGCAAAGTATCAACCTGAACAGTTCACAGTGTAAGTTTTCTGTATTTTGTTTTACCATTTTTACATTTTTGAAAAGCAGTCAGCATTAATCCGTGGCACCTCCCCACCTCCAGGGGAAGCTGGAAAGAATTTCTTCCACATCTCTCCAAAAAGAGGAGAGATAACTAAAGGAATAGTCACCTTCTGTTTTCACCATTTCCCTGAAGTACTTATAAATAGCAATCCTAAAAAAGAAGTAGTAGGTTAAAACCCTCCTACAGGAACAAGAGCAGGCGATCAAGACTTCAATCTCTTATTTAAATCAGAAGCATCCTTCCAGTGATGAGCTGACTTCTTTTCTTCCTACTTGTTGCATATACTGGGGAACAACACTGAAGAACTGGGACAGAAATTAATCTGTCATTAGCTATTTCTACAATAACACTCCCTCTAAACTGATTTAGTATTTCCTCCTCCCCATCATGCCTCAACAATACATTTGTTTGAGGCTTCTCAAAAACTTCTCAGTTATGAAAGCAGAATCTACGTACATCCAGTTACAAATACAGAGGCTCCAACAGGAAGCTAGAACAGGTAACAGAATTAGTACCTTCCCTTTTTTTTCCTGAGTTCATTTGTGCTGTTTCCATCTCAAATTGTAAACCTACAACATCGTTCATTTAACAACCAGTAAAACAGACACTAGCCCCTTTACACGCCACCATAAAAATGTGTTTGATATATGAAATTTCTATCAGAAACAAACTTAGAATCCAACTTGGAAATAGTTTAAATGATAGCTGAATGCATCTGTCAAAAGTAGACCTTCAAAGCAGAGAGACTGAATGGTATTTTGGGATCAGTGTGACAAACTTGTTAAGAAGGTCTTACCTGTGACTTTACTGAACTCTTCCAATATGTTTTCCTTAGTCTTGTTCTTTGGAATTGACCCAACAAATAACCTGTTGTTTGCCACAGAGATGCATACTCCAAGGTGCTTCCCAGGACGGATTTCATAGTTGTCACACTGAAAAAATAAAAAGCCATTCATTTGCTTATCTGCAATAACATGGATAAAAAGATCCCAAAATCATAAAATCAGCTTCTGATTTTCTTCATGATCTACTATTTTTATACGTAGCACATTGAATTCACATTGCAAGAGAATTACTAGAACCGCAGTATTTGGGTCAGCATTCACCTGGACGAACATTGCCGAGCTTAGGTTTTCCACAGAAACTTCTGAAGTTCTGCTGAATGGAAGGCGACAAAGAAACTTATGTACAAGGAACAACGTATAGCAGACACAGATTGCACGGGGTGAATTCATTCACCTACTTTCTCAGACTGGAAAGATCTTTCTAGACAATTGGCGATTGCTTCCTGTGCTGGGACTCAACGTCAATCACTGCTGCTGTTACTAATAAGCAAATACATAGCATTATAGATACTATGAGTTCTCCCACTTCACTCTGATAGCTTTTGAACACTGAGCGTATTTGTGGTGAGATACTCAAAAGCCTAAACCAGTGTGTGACCTTGATCTCCCCACCCCTGCCGCAGGGATTTTTTGGACCTTCTAAAGGCTGGGACTCTATACATTTTACTGTTAAGTTTTAAAACTTCCCGTTAAAAAAAATTTAGCCCACTGTTTCACGCTTGTACCCCCAGCTGGATTACTCTGAACACCAACACTCCTGATAGGTCTTTAAAGGCACAAGAGTTCAACCTTTAAAAAAAAAATTCAAGATAGACATCTTTGGTTTAGGTAAGCTTTTCAAACACACCCCAAGAGGACGGATGTTTGACCATCAGCCAGCTTCTGAAAATCTCATCCAACTCTTTAAAAGCAAGTTTTCAGCCATTTTTACTAGCCGAGACGTAGCCATGTGACAGAGCAATACCTTCAGTAACCTTCTTTAGAGTCAAGAAGAACTAGAACAATGTTAAGGTACCACAGGCTATCAAACAAGAGCACTTTAAGGAAGACAAAAACACTTCAGAATTTTGCTTCACATAAAACAGTGATTCATAACACAACAAAACTTTGTGTTCCAGTGCCATAAACTTAATCTGACCCTGCTTTTCAAATGATATGTTATCTTACAAAGCCATTTTACCTACAAACAATCCCATTCCCACTAGTACCTGCAAACACAGCAGAAGGCCCACCTGGCGTAGAGAAACCAAGACTTCGAAATTTCAAGTTTATTTGCTTTTTTCTTTCACTTTGCTATCAAGGTTTAATTAGCTCCAAAATTCAGCATGTGTCCGCCCCATTCTCCTTTCCCCCAGTAGTCTGTGGAAAATATTTCCCCTAAATACAAGCCTGGCCCCATTACCAGATAATGGTAGAGTGGAGGAGGCAGGGGGAAGGGAATCCAGGTACGGGACTTAAGGAATGTATTCACACAAATTCACTTATGTGGCACAATATCCAGGGTATGAAGGCCAGTCTTCCATCAGTGGCACATCACTCGCTACATCTCCTGTCACTTCAGCATCTTCCCTTTCATCTCCCTCCATCAGTAAAAATTTAAAGTAACAACTCTGAGCACCTTCAACTTGGTCAAAAAAAGAAGAAAGTTTCAAAACAATTTCTCCTTCGTAACTGACAGTAACTCATATCCACCATCTTCAAACACTGAAACCCAGAAGCAATCAATTGCAAAAACATATTTTGTGCATCTCCTGCAGGAAACATCCAAGTAGGTTCTAGAAGGAAAAACAGCCTAAGCAGGGACATGCAATTCCCAGTCCTGGAAGAGCCTAACATAACAACTGCAACTATTTCTAAATACATGAAAATACTTGAGGGAACAAACACTGGAACATTTAGAGGCAACAACTCCTTCGGAAGCCTTTACAATGCAACAGAATCACTCTTAAGTTTCTCTAGGTTTTGGTGGGTTTTTCTCCCCCGCGCCTGTTTTGGTTCAAAGTACAAGCAGTATTTCACAGCCATATCCAAAACCTTGGGAGATACGCACTGATCTGCCCAATTCTACTTCCTCCTCTTGGGCAGAGGCAAGGCCAGATGAACCAGCGCCTCAATCGGACTGCTGTCTCTCCTTTTAACTCTCCGGGGATTGCTCTGTACCCTTTGCCAACCCATCTAGATGCTGGCCAAGTCAGGTTTCCATGTACTGAGCTGACTGCATGACTGCCACTGGAAAGAACTAAAGGCCACTGTGAACCATAAAGAGCACCAAGTCCGAGACCTCCTCTACAGCAGCAGCAGCAAAGCATCCCTAATTAGCTCTTTCTAGTAGGAAGGCTGATAAAACTTAAAACACAGTGAAATTTAAAGAACATATTTTCCAGTTGTAATCAAGTAAGCTCTTACTATAATCACCCAAGTACTCTAGCAGACTGCAGTAGGCTATAGCAGACTACGGTCCTAAAAGTAGAACATTATTTGTATATAGTAAATCAAATCAGGAGGCAATTTTTAAGAAAGTAAAATGTTGAGTCTGTCAATGGATGCTTTAATGAAACACTTCAAAGACTTCATTACCTAAGAGATTACCAACATGCTTGCTGTTTACATTACCTTGTCCAATCTGAAAATAAGTTACTCACCAGTTTGACTGCTTCCTGTGCTGCATCTTTACTACAAAAGGTAATGAAAGCGTAACCTCTGTTTTGACCAGAAAGAGGATCCATCATGAGGCGCAGATCCCAAATTGGACCAGCTTTCTCAAAGAGTGGTACCAATTCATCTTCATACAAGTCTCGGGGAATCTTACCAACAAAAACCTAAAAGGGAAGGGGACACTTAAACAAAGCTTTTTCAGAAATCCAAACTTACTTTTAATGCTTGGAAGTTCCTGGGAAAGGAAGCACATAGCAGCATAAACCATCGCAGCAGAAACACTGTAGCCAACATTATTGTATGTCCAATAAGTCTTCTAAACCTCCCGCTGTTAGCACTAGGCTTTACATGTGGAAAACCTGGTTCTGTTATTTCTATTGAAGAGGCAGTAAATTTCCACCACTGAAGAGGTAAACAGTTCTTACCTGATTATAATTTTGGCAATTAAAAACAAAGACCTTACAGAATACATAGTTGGGTAGCCTATTATTAAAGCAGGCCAAGCACTTCCTTGCTCTTGCAACATTTTCAAATCATTCTGTAGCCCAATCTTCATTAGAGAGCTACGGAGACAAAAAAAAAATCTACAAAAATCCTTAAATTGCCCAATGCACATTTTCCACTTCTACTATATACTGTAATCTTATTTGTACTCTGTATTTGTTTCAGCTTCCACCAACCGAATGTTTTAGTATTTCTCTGAGAAAATCTGGAGTCCTCATGTCTTTGTTCCTCAGAGCAATGACAGCAACCTTCAGTAAAGTTGTGTTAAGGAGTTTAATCTCTTCAGCTGAGGTCTCCCTAAAAAGCTTCCCCCCCCCCCCCCAACCTCAAATTGTTTCATCACTGCAGCTCTCCTCTGAATTCTCAAAATCTCTGAATTGCCAGTACAAGCAAAACATTCCAAACACCCATTAAGATCAAATTCTACTTATTTTAACTTCAAATACTTTTTGTAGTAAAAAAAGCTAGGAGTCATCAACCTTTTCCATCTAGGCGAGGCCTTGCCATGGTGATATCTGGTACTGAAGGCTTAGCAGATAATTCCAAGCCTAAAGACACTCGGAATGCCCATGTAAGCACTGGTACGAACTAACCTGTGAGGAGAGCGCGATGACTCGGATTTAAAAAATGTGGAACATATATTATTTTCCTCCCAAGGAAAGCTAGAACCTTTAGATGTTTCTTTATCTTATACAGATATTCCTGAAATTCAGTTTCCAGAACACTTCTTTCACTTTGCTTAGCCTCTCTCAGTTCAGTGTGAATGCCAACTGACCACGATTTATTTGCTATTGGGAAAAAAAAGGAATGGATTTATCATACTGAGTGAAAACTTAATGGCAGAGCCAACAGGCTTTCCCCCCCGTCTCCCCAGAAAGCTTAGAAATCCCTACAGATAGGTATTTCCGTTGTCATTACCTAGAATATTTCATTCCAAAACCCATGCGCAGTTTTTAATGACAAAAAAACCTGATGCCATCATGGAAACGCACAGGACAGGAACTCCAACTTGCTACTAAGACAGTGAAACTGCCAGCTGAACTCTCCACAAACTGTAACTGTTTTAAATCAGTCAAATGTAAGACGACCACATTAAATTGTTTCAGATGCCACTGTTTCCAGCAGAAACTGAAGGTGACACACCAGAACAGAAGACAAGAAAAAAAACAACCCTCATCCAAATACAAAGTCTACTTTTCCAACTATTTACCCAAGATTTACCATCCTGAAAGCTTCCGTTTCCTCCTTTCTTTCCAGTCTCTTCATCTCACTCTACAAACTTTACAACACCGACAATTCCACAAGACTACAGTTCAGTTCAGGTAATACACTCTAGGAGCTAGTACAAGAAACAGAATTAAGGATTTAATTTGAATACATTCATAACTGACCTATATTCTAGAGTAACTTCCATTTATAATGGAAGGACTAGGTAACTCTGTGGGAGTAATTCACATCTAAGTGAATTTTGAGCCTGTAAACTTAGCATGTTAATGAACTACAAGACCAATACTAGACATGACAAACAGCAGGTGAACATCTTGCAAGGGTCAGAAGAAACATCTGCAATTACTTTTTTTTTAGATGTGTTGATAAGTTTGAATAAAATTGCTGAAATACCAAAGAATGTATGAGATGTCTCGTTTCATTTTTTAGTTCCACAACAAGAGTACTGTGGAAAACCTCTGGAAACTGGCATTACCAGTGAAATACAAAAGAGATCTTGTCTAAGTAGGTTGCAACTACACCAATTCTGGGCCTTTGTTGGGATCACTGACCATTAGACTTGCTTTTTCCAGTTTTGCTTCCTAAAAGACCTGTATTCCATTTTACTTCATCCTTATTACTGTTTTAGATGATTAATTATGAAAAGCCTTAACCAGGAAAAAATTCAATTTCAGTTTCCTGAACAACTTTACAGAGCATTATTGAGGGGTGCAATCCACTTCTGCACGCTAGATCATGCATCCTTCAGTTATTTCAACAACTGAGCCTCTTCTGTTGTCGTCACAAGCTAACAGAAGTGTGCTGCAGCGCTGCAAGAGCTTCTTCAAAACCCCTCTCCTTTTAATAGTGCTCTTCATGTGCTTTGCAGTCAATCTTTCCTAAATGCCAGATTTAAGTGTTAATTAATGTAGGCCGCGTGACTGCTTCATTTCATCCAAATCTACAGTCTTCATTAAAAAAAAAAAAAATAGAAGTGGAAAAAAATTCTGGCACAGTGCAAAACCCTTTGAACCCTCGCAGCTCTTCCAGTACAAAAGCAACACTCCATTTGTGTACTAAACCCAGCACAAGCTTTGTCTAGTTCAACTCCTGCTGAGTTTATTATACCATTGCTTCTTAAGTTCAGAGTTATTACAGTATCCGATTCTCTCCATTCAATTTATTATGGACAACAGCAGTTGAAATTGCCCCAACATCTCCAATAACATAACGAAACATTCTCCAGATTGCAAGTTAGCCTCACAACCCTTCTCTGACTTCTTGTTACAAATTCTGACCATCCACCCACAAAGGAGCAAATGCAATACCAAAAGTAATTTTGCATTTTGATAACGACATTCAAAGATGTTTATCATATACTTACCCAATAAATTTCAGCTCTGAAAAGGACATGTAGCAATTCCTCCGTTTTATACAGTCTAAGCTGTTACATAGTTATCTAACCTTGCACATCGTCTTAGCACATTATGGGCAAATAATCTATTTACAGAATTTTCAAGTTTTTATTTCACATCACTGAAAAACAATGAAATGGAAAACTCTCAAAACCTTAGGAGTAGGACTTACTTCATCTGGAGACCCCTCTATAAAACTGAAAGCAATCCAGCAATGAGTAGAGACTGAACTTAATTACTCTTTTCATGCTAACTGCACTGTCCTAATTTTGAAAAATGCTTTCCCCCATCCCTATTATAGTGGGGTAAAGCTCTGGTATTTTACAGTTACCAATGAAGCCTCCTGTTCTTCACATCATGTCTTAAATGGTGCTATATTCAGTTACACCAAAAGGTGAAGGATGGAAATCCAAGTACCACATCAGCCACCTCCTTAATCTTTCATGTAACATTAGTCTGGACAGGCCATATGAATGTCAGATATTTTTTTTCCCGTCCTCTTCTAAAGAAAAAAAATAATTTTTTTGATGGCCCTTCAGTTCTCCTGAATTTAACGACTAAAAGCTTCTCAGTCAGCAGGCTGAAGATCAGGAGTGAAAAAAATCTGTATTTTAACCTGTTCAGCAAATACAGCTCAACGTCATCAGGTATCACCCACAAATGCAGACGCTGCAGATACGATGTTGAATTTACCACCCAGCATTATCCAACTGAAACACTGGATGCTTGTCTTGTCTGTATGAAAGCTTCATCATCCCCACTAGTACTGGCTTATGACTAAAATTCCTTTTGTTCCTTATACACTTAAACAAGCTCCTCCTTGCTGTGACTGAATTTAATGAAATATTTATAAGATTTTATTTCCTTGATTGTCTGCACTTAATTTCAAAAGTTACTGAAGTTTCTATGTAGAAGTTACTAGTGTCTGCGTCCTCCAATGTTGCTGAAAAACTGGTTTATTTTAAACCACAATAAGACAACTTAAAGTACTTTTCTGTAAAAAAAAAAAAAAAAAGGAATTTAAGAATACAAAAAAAATTTTTTTCAGCATTGCTTGCATAAACACTTTAGTAAAATGATAAGCTACAATTAGCATAGAGCAAGCATGCCTAAGCAGAGCTTGATAAGCTATGCAAATCATCAGTTACTATCTTTCAGTTCAAGGACCCATTCTAATTATTTCCCCCCCCCCAAGGAATTTATTTTTCTTCATGGAATATGGATACTCCCTTTAGAAATCATCCTTACTGTGATGCTTCTAAGTATCTTCCTGATGGTATACACAAAAGCTTCAGCATCTCAATGGATGCAAAAATAATCTATAAACTGAAAGACGTTCAAGAAGTTGACCATGTTCTTAAATCTAGTCTGGTGGTTTATAGAAGAATCTCCAAAAGAACTCCTGTATCAAAGACTAGTAACAACAGCGTGACTGAGAGTATTCAAAGTGTTTAGAATAAACTACAAAACAACCTGCTAGGGACCAAAACTTTGCAGAATAGGTAAGTAAGGAAATAAAGCTCGAGCATTTTCGGAACCAAGCTGAAGTTTGCTCACAGCTTGCTAGCAAGATGCACAGGTTCAACCATGACCTTGAATTTCCTGGTGTGCTTACTGACTAGGCTTTGTCCTTTGGGGAGGGGGGCAGAAATCTTTAAAACCCTTCCAATCATCCTTAAGAAGAACAGCTGGTGTAACAGGAGGCAGGAAAAAGCAGAGCAAAAAGATCTTAGAAATTTTAAGCAAAACGAAGGAGCACTGTACAAGCCCCTTGAGGGTAAGCAGTTATCAATGTTTGCAAATGCCAGTGACAAAGCCAGCGTAAGGAGAAAAAGAAACACCCAAATAATTGCCTCCATTCTCATCCAGTGAACACTCCCATAAACATCTCCAAGTATCAACAGCATGTGACCTCACTATGAGCAAAATGCTTTACTTGGAGCACCAAGTCCTTAAATAAAAGGAATACTCAAGTTTAATATCAAATCCTATTGCAATTATTTTCTCCTCCAAGCTTCCGCACAGCTGTAACTACTTTGTCTTTATTACAGAACCACATTCCAAGAAGGTGCAGCTGCTCTTAAAGCCCACCCACTTGAAAAATACATTGGACAGCTTCACCCACATCATCCTTTCAGCAAAATGTTCCCTGTGACAATTTGGCAATGTTCAACATGCTGAACATCCGTAAGACTATTTATGAATACTTTAGTTTTGCTACACAATGTTCAAGTACATACTGAAAGAGAGTTAAAGCTACAGTTAATGCGTAATGAATTCCACTTTACATTTTAAAAAGACAAATTAGTTGGTGTACAAATAATTACAGCAGAAAGATCTGATACGTCTTGGGGAGAAAAAAGTCTGCCTAGTATGTATCTTCTTGAAATCAGCAACAGTACTTGCGTATCCTTGAAAACCAGAAGCTTGCTATTACTGACATCAGTGACAGTTCTGGCATCAACATATCTGAGCTGGCACAAGCTATGAAAGCTCAGTATTTTTTTAAGTAAGTTTCAAACACAAAAGACTCAGTGCCACAATCCAAAGGGACACATCTTGTGTTTTTTCATATCTTTACCCACAGTATTAGAAGAGAGGCATTTACACTACTATATAACCAGAACTCTTGAGGACAAAAGAGAAGTGGTTCTCAAAAGCTTAAGAACAAAACAAACACCAGTCACCTCGTTCTGGGGAAAAAAAGTGCCACGATAATCTCCAGTCACTTGTGTTCAAACATGCTCTGCCCAGTCTACCAAATCACAAGACCATGTTGAAGTTGTTGATTGCTATGCCTCAGAGCTCCACAGCAAGAGCTAAGAACTAAATTTAAGCACACCCCAGTTTCAGCAAGGGGCTCAGCATCTCAGCCAGTCAAACCAAGCAGAGTGTCTAAAGCAGTCTTTAAATCCTACAAAATGCCAGCAATAAATTCATTTGGTAGAGGTATGGTTTCTGTAACTAGCTGGCTGGGTTTTGCTACAGCCTCTAATGCTGATTCATGGGAGAAGCATTTCTGTTCTTATCTTGAGGGAGTTTCCACAAGTTACCCATTCTACCAAGCTTCAGGAAACTTAAGTATAAAAACATACTCTTAATAGTATTAAGCACAGCCAACTTTACAGCTTTCCTGTGACTTCAAAAAGAGGCTAACCATCACTGACGGCACAAAATGCTGAAGATCAGTCAAGTATTTTCAGTCATGAATGGACTAGACTAGTTCAGTTGAAAGGGATCACCTAGTCCAACTGCCCAACCACTACACGGCTGACCAACCGTATGATTAAAGGCATTGCCCAAATGCTTCTTAACCGCTGACAGGCTGCGGCATTGACCACCTCTCTAGGAAGCCTGTTCTAGGGTTCGACCACCCTCTCTGTAAAGAAATGTTTCCTCGTGTCAAGGAGGCATGGTGCAATAACACCTTATACCATCGCATAATCACCCTGGCAACACCACTGGGTTGGTGAACAACTTCTAAGCCACCTTTCTGAATGCAGAAATACAAGAATTTACAAAGGGAAACAAGCTGCACGGACTCTTTCAGTGTGGTAGTTTCACTATCAGTCCGTGCAAGGATGTTTTCATATAGACTGAAACAAAAGCAAGTCAACAATTCCTTAATTATTACTAATCTCAGTTGTCCTCTTCAAAACTTTCTGTGTGAGTATCTCTATACGACACCCAAGTCTTTTTCGCTTTCAGCACATTGCATGAAACAAACCTTGCTGCTGTCGCTTAAATTCCATTTATGTTGTAAACAGAGTCAAACACCTTTGAGGCACGCTTTTACGTATCTGTACAGCTAATACCTACATTGGCCGCTTTTTAAGCGATGGACCATAAGCTTTAGGGTGGACCATGAAGCCTGACAATTTAATGATCTATTTTAAATTTTAAGAAATTTTTATATAGCCTTTCCTAGTATATTCCACCTGCTTTTCCCCCATCAACCTATTATCCTGTCTCTTGCAGAATACTGAGGAGTAGGAAAGACTGATTAAGACACACAAACATAGAAGAATGCTTTCCTCTACAATACTTTAAACTTTCACTTGTAGTATAGTTTATTTTCAGGTATTTCTTATTTATCAGTTTGCACAAACATACAAAACAACAGATTAGTCTGTATATACTAACCTCTGTTCCAATGCCAGGCTGAACACCAGAATATACGGTATCTGGAGGAGGGCCCCCATATTTCCTCTGTCCTGTAGTTACATCCAAAGTGTAACCAGTCCTCTCTAGCAAAGCCTGGAAAAAAAAAAAATTGTCACATTAGTTATGGGGGGGAAGATAGTGGGTTAAAATACAAAGAATTAAAAAAAGCATCTTAAGATAAGCATTTCCTTATCTGCTCCTTGCCACATTTGATAACAAGGTATATATGGACAGACAGAACCTACAAAAACCCCTGTTATTTTGGGGGTTTAAAAAACCACCACCACAAACGGCAACATTTGCTTTATACTACAAGGCCACTGGAAAGAACTCGTTTTCCTTTTCCCTTATTTTTAATTTTATATGTAGTGCTCCAAGAGCTCCAGACGACCAGGCAATTCTTTTCACTCTGTACTTCGGTTTTTGCACAACAGAAGAGTTTCTTAATATACTAAGGCCTTGTTGAAATGTCCAATCAGTCCCAAAGTAATTTTATGAGTGCATAAAAGCTTTAAAAGGACAACTAAGACAATTCTTAAATAGGTATCAATGTTTTCATAGACCTTACATAACATGAAGTTCACGCATTTTGGCAGTTGTGTAATCAGGAAGATCCGCATTTCAAACAAGCACTCTCTTCTTCTGAATCTCTAGCATGCATGCATTTCTTTAAAGCGGAATGTGAATATACTTATCCAGGTAGTATTAATGCTTTTTAAGTACATCCAAAATTACTTCAGTCTGCAAATCAGGTAGTACAGAACAATCCGTGTTTTCTAAATGTTACCTTAATCTTTGCTTCATCTGGTCCCTTCGTTGATTCCTGTACTTTGCTGCCTTGTTTCTCTCTTTGCCTGTAGGTCTTCATAACTCCACATAAAAATGCACTTTTGTTCTGTAGATACAATTTACAAAATAATTCAATTGTGCGTATGAAAAGCCCTGGGCATCCACCGAATCTTACACTCCATACCACGAGGTCACTACATCAAGCCAATGCAATAAACAAAATGTCAAAAGAATCCTTTAGAAAAATATAACAATTAATTGAACAATTGACTGAAAAAAAATCATCAGATTCGGGTAGTATTTTTACCTTATTTTCTCAATATCACGCTCATTTTTATTATCTGGGAGCTTTTGCTTTGCACTCAAATACCTACACATTTAAGGCAATTTTTAACAGGCTTGTGATTTGGGTTTGAAATGTCAGAATACAGCAACATCAATGAATTTCCAAGTTACAACTCTCCTGCCAATAGTGCCAGAACACTATTTATACTTATGTGCTCACACTCCTGGAGCTCTCACCTTACCTGTACATGCGACAGGTCACTTTCTTTAAACTGCTGTAATACAGAGAGGGCTCCTTCTTCATTAAATTCCCTAAGAGCATCAATTGCTCTTTCATCAAGATCGACATAAGCTACCAACCCTAAAAGTTAAAGATAAAGAAGTTACAGATTTCTATTGAACTTCATACAAACTAAGAACTATGCAGTTTGCTTTTAAAGTCAAAAAGTTATGTTCCATAGCAACAGAATTATACATTTAATATAATTACATTTTCCTACACAAGTATATGAAAGAACATGAGTACAACAATGAAAAAAGTTAAATTAAAATGTATATACCTAAGCACTAACTGACATGCAGTGCAAGATTATACCCCATGTGTAACAGTTTCCTAACATTCAGGAATCCAATCTGCTGCATAAAAGCAGTATTACACACCAGGATTTGAAACAGTGAACTCTGGCTCACTTCTAATAATTTGGATTTTCTTTGTTTGTCTTTCGTTTTAGCTTTCACACTTCCTTCTCTTGAATGGAGCTGTTCTAGAGTAAGCTGACATGTGAACATTACAGATGTCCTATTGTACGTGAAAAAGGAGCTACCTAATTGACGATTAAATACTTATGAAGCTCTACCCCACAAAATATTAGGAAGTAGAATGGTTTGTTCACTCTTTCCTCCAACTTCAAAAAGCAAAAAAATCAGTGGACTTCCTATAGATCTAAAATATTTTTTTAACTCATTTTGTTGCTTTATGCAGTTCAAGAGCCAGAATTAAAAAAATCTATTATTTTGAGCCCTGCTATGTACCCGAAAAGGCTAATGTTAATTTTACAGGTACAGACTCCCCCAAGAAACATTGGACCAGTTCTGAAGCACTTTTTCTGTTTAAGGATCTTTACAGGTTACTTCTTTCCTTTTGCAACGCACTTGCGTAAGCTGTGGAGCGTGAGAAGTACAGACTAAGATTTGCGCTTCTTGAACTACACAGCGAAATTTAGCACAGATACCAAGAACTCCACACACTTTGCAACAGCTTGATCTCCAAAATACACAGATTATTTAACTGCTACTTGATTTCAAAAATGCACAGTAGTGCCAAGCCCAAGGACTACATTTCAGAAGTGATCCTGCATATTGGAAGGCACCTGTATCTTTCATATAAGACCTCAGCAGATTAAAAATCCCGAAGTTCAACCTCCAATTTAGCTCGGGTGTCAAAAGTAGTTTGCTTCACTGACAAACCCCTGCACAATGCAAACATCTTCAGTGGCATTAAGGAAGTGTGAATGAATGTTTTCAGGTTACTCATGCAGTGGAATTATACTAGGTAGTCATGTTCTGGGCTGAAAAGCTTTTAAATCCCTTGAGAACTCCTCACAACACAACCTAACTGCAGCACGTGTTAGAGCCCCACAAGTTCCTCTGCCCAGGCATTTACACCTTCTCTCAAACCATCAAGTGCACATCATCGTGACCCACAGGTAGAAAGTGCATGTCTAAAGCCAATAAGAGCTGGTAAAGGCTTGATGAAAGCTCACTGTGAATGACCTCCAAAAGACATCATCCACGTGAGCTAGAGTATCATACTGAAGGTTGGTAAGGTGTTGGTTTTGAACTGCCTTCACTTGATCAGTGGAATTTTGACTCTTCAACAAAAACTGTCATCTTGCCACCAAGGCATTCAAGATCAGCACATAGAGCATTTCTACTGCTTCTTGTAAATCTGTTCACAGAACACACTCTAAAGAGGAAAAGAAAGCCTCTGTCTACAGGACAAAATAATAAGGGGGTTACAAAAACAAAATAGAAAAACCCTTTGTATATAAAGAAACCTCTCTAGCAGTTGCAAAGACCACTTGCTACCAGCAAGGTATTACTCGATTTGCTAGATAGCTTAGTCCTTGACTTTGTTGAAAAGCAGTTAGTGTCAAACTGAACATTTCGGTGTAATAACCAACATGGATTAAACTGTCCACTCAGAACGGGAGAGAACAAAAAATCCACAGGCAGACTCAATTCAAATGTAGTCCCAGGCAAGACAAGCTGGTTGCTTCCCTCACTAAGTCACCTATCCAGCCTTTGAGTGTTTAAGAACCACTGTGAGGAGTTGACAGTAGAAAAGTAAAAGCAAAATGATGATTCGGATTGAAGGAAAAAAAAAAAAAAATGTACAGTTTAGTATGCTCAAACATACATCTTTATTTGACGTCTAAGAAACTAGTGCTCTGTGCCCTAAAGCAACTACGATATCACATACAACACTAAGGATGTGTCAAGTAATTAGTCAATGTCAAACCCAATTTGCCTTTAGGGAAGTCAAAGTAGCAAAACATTCAGAGCTACACAGATCAAAAACAATGAATTTTTAAACCTTAATCTATAAAAATTTGAAAATGGTATGCCCTCACTTTCATAACCAGTCAGAAACAAGAAATGCATATTATACCTGTCTGAAATATTTCATCAAGTCTCTCTGCCACCTTCTGTGGGAGGCCTGCCTCTATCAGTGTCTTGTAGTGCTCTGTGTGAGTTACACTGGAAGTATCCATTGGTTCTTCCTCTTCTTTTAACTGTACCGCATTACCATTCACCTGATTAGCCATTTTATTATGCTGCTGGAAAAAATTCAGGAGCTATATTACAATAAGCCAGAAATAACTAGTTTGTAGGACAATGCATGATTTATCTAAACTAATTTGTATACATGCTGCAAATGACCTGTATCAAAAGTTTTATTTAATACTTTTTGGATGCAGCTGATCTAAGTTTCAAAAGAAAGTACAACCCTTAATACTGTGGAAAATGTACATGGAAGAATTTACATAATTTCTTTTTTTTTTTTTTAAAATGTACTTCATGTACATAACGATGTCTAAACTTTATCTGCTGATTGTCAGTAAGTTAACTGGTTACCATAGCAGCTAGAATGTACTGGGATACGATAATAACATCCTTCAACGAAGAATCAGAAGAGCTAGTGCTATTTTCATTTCCCATTCCTCTATTTTTAAAACAATTGTTTAAAATTTAGTGAACATATAACCCTGCAGGGTAGCTTAATGTATAAAAATGTCAATACTTGTTTGCTAATTTTCACTTTCTTGGCTTGTTGCCATGTCTTCCTTCAAACCCAACATGCTGCGTAAGACTAGCCAAACACTTTCTCACGACACTGTCAGAACGCAGTAAGGATAGAAAGAGGAAAATTTGCACTCTAATGCACGTTACAATTTGAAGCTGCAACTGAACTCTTTCCATGCCTTCAGTTGTACTCAAATAGGAGCTCTACAAATCACAGCTACTTTTTTTATAACATATAACTTATCGGTTTAAAAGGAAGCCATGACTGCAGCATCTTCAGTTCTTATATTAATACATAAAAAAAGACTTGCTTTCAGAATTAACAAACTGATTCCAAATATGTGCACTGAAAAATGCACAACTATCTTCTCAGACAATTCCAGTGGGCTTTGCCCAATTCATTAAAACCAGTTTCAATTTCTCAATTAGCCAGCCAGCTGATATTTAGCACTCTCAAATAAAAAGGCTGACAAGAGACAATTCAACTACCCAGCAGAGAACATTAGGATGATCAGCTGTTCAGTTCAGAAATTAAATGAGCCTCGGGCTTTAAAAGATAGGGAAGAAGTCGATGATCAGCAGTGAAATGATAACCAGATAGACATATGCAGCATGGTCAGAGCAATGCAATTAAGTACTGGAATACAGGTATGAAGATGATTCAAGAACACTTTTTTTTTTTTTTTTAAAAAAAAAAAAAAACGCTGAAGCCTCAAGCTATTTACTATGCTGCAAAACGAGTCTCCAAACATAACCACACCTCTAACAGTCACTTGTGTACCCATCCCTTCTAGACTACAGCTCACAAACTTTTTGGAAGATATCCTATGAAGATTTGCAAGCTTGAGCAAGGAAAAAAAAAAAAAAATCATTTTTCTTCAGACAGAAAAGTAATGATTTTACTAAAGCTGTCTTGACTTGAAGGGCAATTTTAGAGTTAGGTAATACAGCCTCACATTGTTTCTCTGTCAGATGCCACTTCTTTATGCAATTAGCAAGGAAAAGAGAGAAGTTTTCATAGCTACGTAGCACATATATATGCACACACATTCTGCTACTGGACGAAAAGAAATTGCTTTCTTACCAATTCAGTTCACTTAAAAGCAACCGTGACTATAGCCTAATTACAGAAGAAAAAAAAATGCTACCTGAAGACTACAATAATGCTTACCTATCATTACAAGTTTTAACTGAGTTCTCAAAACACTAACCGAACACGAAGTTTCTATAGGTTACAAAAATCATGGAAAACAAATATCAGCTACATGTCTGCTTGCTAGATAGCCTCTGCGATATCTCAAATTTGAAACAGTGCAGGGCAGATGGGGTGTAGTTCAACTGAAAACGCTTTGGGTACAGTATCATTCTAAATCCCTCTTCTCAAAAATGCATAGGACGATAGACAAAAAAGATACACGGAGGGTTTTTTTGGTTTGTTTTCACCTTTTTACTGCCTTATAAAACCAGTTACTTACACATATATTGTCTTCTCTGTACGCAAAAAAAATCCCACCAAGAACTGTGAGGCTAAGCCAACACATAAAAGTTATTTGAATCAATTACAAGTACTTCCTAAACTTCAATGGCTTATGGTGATGCTCCCAGACATTATTTTTTGTGAACCCAGATTAGCTTTCAAGTGTCACATACCCAAAAGTTTAGCCCTGTTCTAACAGTTGCCTACAACTGAACCAACGGTTGACAGCTACTCTGTGTCCAGGTAGAAACACCTCACCTGCAGTTCAGTAACTCCAGCTTCTGACAGGCAAGATTTGCAGCCTAACGTCATGAAAAGATATCTACCTTCACCACAAACATACACCAGTGTGTGGAGCAATATCTAACCCCTAAGTATCAGATTACTACACAGCACCACAACTGATCAAATGCTTTTCTGAGTAGGCTTTTAGACAACGTAAATTGTCTCAACATCATAATTCACTAGCTGCATGGTTTATGGCCGCTGAAGAATTAGTATCCTCGTAAAGAACTTAAGTCAAATGCAGCACATGATCACCGGCCAGAAAAGTTCAGTTTGGGTGTTCAAACTTTAGCTATTTCCTGTCACATAAACTTAATTTAAAAGACTTTCTTAAAGAAATGCACTCTGGAAAAATTTGAAGTGACATAGCTGCCAAAATATTCAGGTCCCAACAGCATCCAGAAGAAATGTATTTCTTCTCACAGTTATAGTAATAGATTCCCTGCTGGCTTGGCCTGAAATCAGAGATCAGACTGACTTTTCTTCCTCATTGGTCACCAACAAGCAAAATTCATCTCTTGCAATACTGAATCTGCGCTCCGAGTTCAGCAGAGATACGTGGGTGAGAGTAACAGCTGAAAAAGATCTCTTAGCTCTCCCTCTAGATAGCATCAGCTAGATGTACCTATCAAGAAAAATATTTTTAACTGAATTTTATCTGTAAGGAAAACACACAATGATTTTATTAACATTTTTGTTCTCCTCTAAAAAAATATTAAAAGCATATTAAAGAAAAAGAGGAGTAATATCGATGTTTGCGTGCGCAGTGTGTCCATCAGACAGCTGTGACAGGCCAGGCCGCACAGGAGAGCGCCCGCACGTGCTCAAGAGTTTTTCATCTGCATGAAGTAACTCAAGAGGGAGACTGGTTGAATCGAAAAGATTTTAAGTGTGGATTATAAGTAGAGTATTATGTATATTAGTACGTGTGGGATATGTATTTGTTTTTAAAACATGCAGAAATGGATGAATTCAAACCAGTGTACACAAAAACGTGCTTACCAAATGAGCAGCGGTAATAAATACACATTGGGGGCAACTTTGCGTAGGCAAGGAGGATTTCCACTGGTGCCTGAGAGGTCACCTAGCTTCGCCACCTCAGGACCGTGCGTACGGGGAAGGGAGGATTGTCTTGTTTCAAACTTCACACTGTTGTTGCCAACAATGTTTTTCTGAAGACCACGAATACTTCATACCATAAAACATGGTTTTAGCCATCCACTATCTTTCACCTAGAATTCCTGCATCTCAAAAGATTAATTTGCAAAGTGACAAGTCCCTTTTTTAAGCTCTACTCATATGACAAATAGGAGGTTAAAACTACAGGTTCTTTTAAATTACCCAGAAACCCTTCTTTTTCATGTTTAATAACTCCAATGGCTCAAATAGTAGTTTTCCTAGGGAAAAAAATTAACACACACCTGAGCCTGATAGCATATGGCATCTTGAAAACAGAAACTTGATCTCAGCCTCAATCCGACAATCACTGGTTCAACAGCCATGATGTTACTATTCCCTGGATTTTATATCATGCCTCTAACAGAGGTTGCCACCCACAGACTGTCTAAGTATAACTCCATCCAATTAATTATAAATTCACAGCCTAGTTAACTCAAAACATGCTTAGTAACAGCTTAAATGAGCAGGAATGGCAATGTCTGGCAAAGGGACAGTATCTCAAACTACCATAACCAACTTCATAGTCATTATACATCAATCCTGTTTTCAGCCTTCTGCTACGTAACTTTTGATTTCATGGAGGAACTAAACTTGTTTAGCTCAGGTGCACAGAAAGCCTAACTAATTCATACATAAAAACTCCGCACCAAAGTCATTCACCTTGCTTATGTTACTATTCCTTCTATCCAATGTATTCACTGTGTCAAGTGTTGAAGTCATACCACGTTAAAAATAGCATTGAGGGGAAGTTGTTTTTTTTTTGGGGGGGGGGGTGTTTGTTTTTATTTATTTTTAAATGAACCACAAGAAAACAAGTGTAGTCCCTATGGTTATCCTTACACTTCAAGAAGGTTCTTGTCAAAACAGGAAGATAAGAAACACATGAGTGAGGGGAAGATAAGAACTCACATTAAAAGACTGAACCGGGGCTCTATTAAAGCCTCACTTGTTCACAAACATCACTGGCACATCCCTTTATTTTTTACATGAAGGCATTATAGCCATTTGTTTTGTACCATAGCTTATTAAATCACAGAAAGTACATTTTAATAGCTTAATTATGACATACTAGGTGTTTACTAGCATGAATTACAAGAAGACTTGTTTCAAAGTTATCACATCCTGAAGACCTCTACGCGTTGGCCAGGTTTCCATACCCGCATTTCAGTGGCAGGCTATCTTTATGGCAAAGTGCAGTTCGCACCCTCACCCCCTCAGCACAGAGTTCTCAGCCTTTCCCACTCCATAACCCCACGGAATGAAAAAATCTGAGAAGCTCCATCATGATGCTAAGCAAGAGACTAGCACAGCCCGTACAGAAACTATGCTTCAGTGCCTACACAAGGATCATCGGGAGATGACTTTACCACAACTGGTTAGCAAGGTGCACATCAGGGCCATTAAAATACAGCACTGACTGCATCAGCAGCTACTACATTCTGCTAACCCGAACTATAAAGTCTGTACATGCTCGTTTCTAACTGGGGTTGGCCATTCCTAGCTCATCGGGTTGTTTGGGTTGTACAGAACAACCTTCCTGGCACTCTGGTTCAAAGCAACACTTCAACAGAAATGAGCTTTGTTCTGACAGATTTAACCTCAAGGAATTTTTCAGATCTTTGCCTAAAAAGCAGGAAGTATTGCTTTTTTTGAGAAAACTAGTTAAGTTGAATGTTAGCGGGAGGCTCAAATATTATTCCAACAGTGCTCACATCTAGACAGAAAAACTGAGAGGTAAGGATATTAAGGACTCATGGGAAATACAGTTTCTAGGATACAAAATTATCCAGCAGACTCTGCTAGTTTGCAAACATCAGTTTGCATAGATTAAAAAAAAAAAGTTACACTGCAAGATGCAGAATTCTGGTTGGATAACCTTTACTTTTAGAAGACGTGTAAAAAATTCAGTGTTATACAAAGTGTAATCTCAAAGGGGGGGGGGGGGGGGGAGAAAAACAGTTTCATGAGCATGAACACCCTTCACAGCACAACCACATCACCGCTAGCAGGATCCTTTAGTGCAGTATACAGGGGAAGGGGAATCCAAACAACTTTTTAAAAAGAGGAGTCCAGCATAGCTGAAGTACGTTCAAAAACTGACAGGTAACAAGGCCGCTAAGACCCAGTAACCAGAGCCTCCTTTAAAAATAATAATAGCAATAACAATGGATTTAAGCAAAACTTTTAAAGATTTAGTACAGGCCTGTGGTAAGAGACCGTTTAAGGAAAGCAGCGTCTTAGCAACAGAATTCTGGAGACTTTCTGCTCGGGGCTCCTGACAAGCGTCACCCCCGACCGAAGCACCAAGCGCGAACCGGGGAGCTGCGAGCAGGTGCGGGGCCCTCCTCCCCCCCGCAGCCGGCCCCACCGCGCCGCCCGCCCCGCGGGACGGCAGCCAGCGCCGCCGCAGCGCTGCGCGTGCTGCCGAAAGCCTCCCCCGGCCCCCCCGGGCAGCCGGCGGCGCGGTACCGGGGCGCCCGAGCCGCTGCAGCCGTACCGCTCCGCGGCGCCGGGAGGGGATCGGGAAGGGAGCCGGCTCCCGGCGCGGCAGCGGCACGGCGAGAAGAGCGCGTCCCGGCCGCCCGCCGCATGCAAGCCTAATCCGCACGGCCGGGCGGAGCGGGGGCAGCCTCCGCCCGCGGCCGCGCCGCCCTCCCCATGCAGCGCCCGCGCCGGGCCGGGCCGCCCTCCCCCCGCCAGGCCGCAGGGCCCGCCCCCGGGCCGCTCCCCGCCGCCAGCTCCCGCGCACGGCCGGCCGGCCCGCCCGCCCCGGGGGGGGGGACACGCGCACACGGACGGGCCGCGGCCGGCACCCGGCGACGCCCCCGCCCCGCTCTCCTACGCGGCGCGAGCGCCCCGGGGCCGCCTCCGCTAGCGCCGGGCCGCAGCCCGCGGCCGCCCGCCCCGCCGCGGGGGCCGACGCGGGAGCCCTCGCGCCCGGCCGCGGAGCGCCCCCCCCCTCCGCGCGAGGCGGCCCCCCGGCGCCCCCGGCGCCCCCCGGGGACTCACCGGAGCGGGGCCTGCGCGGCGCAGCTCGGGCCCAAGCAGCGACGGCAAATGGCGCGCGCTCCTCCTTCTCCTCATGGACGGCGGCGCGACCCCGGCAACACGCGGGGTTTCCCGGAACTGTTTCCAGGGACCGCTGCCTCACCCACTCAGGAGCTCACGCTCCAGACAAGCGGCCGGCGGCGCCTATGAGACGCGGGAGGCGGGACGCGCCCGTCCTGCCGGAGGCCAATGAGCGGGGGCCGCTGCAGCCAATGGCGCGGCGCCTTCAACCCGGCGCGCCGGTAGGGCCGGCGCTGGGGGGATTTAAAGGGGCAGCGCCGCCCGTGGCCTCCGAACAAAGGGAGCGCGGGGAGCGCGCGGGGCCGCCCCTGCCCCGCCCCTCCTCTCCTCTCCTCTCCTCTCCTGCGCGGCGCGAGGGCGGGCACCGCCCCTGCGGGCGGGCGGGGCCGGCGGCGGCGCCTCCGCCTGAGGGGAGCGAGGCCGGCGGAGGCTCCCGGCTGCGGGCCGCGCTCGGAGCCGGGCCCGCGGCCTCCGGGGCCGTGCCCGGCGGCAGGGTCGAGCCCGGCCCGGGGGGGCGGGTGGGGGAGCCACTCTGCGGGCCCGGCCCGGCCCGGCCTCTCCCGTGCGCTGCCTCCCGCGGTAACGCCGCCGTCCCGGCCCTGGGGGCCTTGGCGCGGCGCTCCGGGCCCGCGGCGCCCCCCGGGCTGCCGGGCGAAGCCGTCTGGGGCCCGGGGGGCTCTGCTGGAGCCGAGCCCCGCTGCGAGCCGGCCGGCGCTGGTCACGGGCCTCCCCAGGACGGCGGCGTGAGGGGCCCTGATGGCCGGGCCTGCTGTTCTGTGATTAATTGTGATTAAACGTAACTTGCCTGATGTGCTGGATCAGGCTCTCGATGAGCGCAGACTTGATGCGATAAATACATAAGTCTGGGGGAAACGGGCGCGCGGGCCCCGGCGGCGTGGCGCTGCCTTCGTCTCCTTGCCCCGCCGTTGCGTCGGGTGCAAGCGGGTGCTCGGCTGGGTCAAGGCGAGTCCCAGGGCGCTCTCAGACGGAGCCCGGATTCCGTACGCATGTGCATATACGGTCATGGGAGCGGTCCCTCTTGAGTCTGGTAACGAAGGAAAAGCAGTAGCTGTCATGCTCGCAGAGAAGGTCCTTCCAGGAGTTTAACCAGAAAATGACCCTCCTGGAGGCTTGCACGCATCTGCACAGTGTATCCAGTATGTATATGTGCATCACTGTTAAATGTGGAGCATGGGTAAAAATTGTATGTGTTGCCTGGTGTAAATAAAAGAAGTTTTTTGATCCAGAACAGGTACTGGAGGTGTTCGGCCTATCTCGCTGAACCTGTCTGGCGGCAGACACGCTGCTTCTCTTGTGAAATCTGCACTGCCTCTGTGACTTCCCTCTCCAGGTTTGGCAGCGGTGACAGCCCGTCTTTGCTGAATGCAGGGTCTACTGTGGCGTAAAGATGGAAGGAAATAGAATTGTTCATTGCCATTCAAGTTCACTGCAGCAGTTTGTTTTACTGGGAGTTAATGATAGGTTTAAGGAGTTCTCGCAGCACAAAAATTGAGAGGAATTGAGGGATCTGAACATCTGTCCCTGTAGTGGTGCTTAATAAATGTCCTGCAAAGCTCTTAAATATTTTATCATATAGTATCCAGGAGTGAAATATGGAGTATACTGAGATATCACCTGTCAGCTGACAACTGAACAGGATGAGGCTACAGCAAAATGTATATTGAGGTATGCATGCTTCTGGCAGCGTAATAATTTCGGTTGTTGAGCGCTACCGGATCTTACAGCAGGAAGATTCCTAATGTACTAATTGCCAAAATAAAAGCCTTGATAGCATTGCTGACACTTTCTTATCTGTTCTGCACTGGTATTTCCCAAGCCCCTTGGGGGTAATTGATTATATGCAGATAGTTGTGAGCATTAGCAGGCTGTGGTTTTTTTTTTTTTTTGGTAGTTCTCATTTCCTACCCAAAATCAATATCAATTTTGTGTTAAGCCTGACATGTTTTTGCCAGTACAGGACTTTAGCATGCTGTTTTTCTGTGAAGAGATTAGCAATTTAAGCAATTCATAAATTATGTTCATAAAATAAAATTTGTAATTAAACATGGATTAACTCTAAGCTGCCACTCTTCCACCCCATGTTCTTTAAGAGGATTACGCTATTTCTTTTTCACTGGAAGAGTATACTGAAATTATTTTTCTTATAATACTGGTTCCATTGAGCAGTCTAGTTGCTTTTTTTTGCTGTGGTGAAGTCTATGAGCTTTGATTCACGTGACAATAGAGCCCTGTTACACTGAGAAAAATAGTTTGAAAATCTACTGTGTGCACATAAGTTGTCTGTAACGGACCCGACCGAATTCTGACACGAAGGCACATCTGCATCCGTCAGCACGTTCGCAGTTGTCTGCCTGTGCCACCTGGACACAGGTTGTTAGTTTTGAGTGAATCATCCTGCTCTTTCTCCCCAGTTGAAGGTGGTCCTTTTGCCCTCCATGTTTCGAGGGTTTACCATCCTTTCTATCAAGAAAGCTCTGCCCTGCTTTTATTCTCCGAGTGCTTGACTGTTCAAGGCAGCAGGACATCAGAAGAAGGTACCTTCTCTTGTTTTACCATTTAGTAGAAAGGTGCCAGAGCTCCAGGCTGGCTGTGGACCCCAGCCCTTTGCCTTACAGACCAGGTTGTGTTACGCCACTCCAGAATCTCTGCAGCTGCTGCCACCCCAGCTTCTGCCTGTGCTTCAGCAGCCGCTGTGCTCTCCGGTCTCCTGCTCCGTACAATAGCCTCAGCCCAGAATGATCTGAACGTTGAACGCCTCTAGAAAGGAAGAAGCTATGGCCTGCAGGTAGTAGGGTTAGTCCAGTGCCAGACAGCAAGCTGAGCTGGAAAGGAGGTCCTAGATGCTCTGGGATGAAGAGTAATTTTAAATTTTTGCCAGATTTTTCCATTTTAATTTTTGCTGGACAATCCTGGAATGATACTGGTTACAGCTCTCTCTAGTTGGAGCTAAATGGATGTGCACAAGATCTGATTTAGTCCTGGGCCAAGGCAAGGCAGAACAAAAACTGTCTTGGAATCAAGGACAAGGTTAATCTCTGCTGCAGAGAGCTGGCTTGCATCAGTCTGGCAGGGCAGGCAACAAGTCTCGCTGCCTCGTGAACATGCAGAAGGTTACGGTGTCCCTGCAGTCATCAGCTGATAACAGCGTGGAGAGGCGAGCGCGGCCCCTGGCAGCAAGGCTGCCTTTGCTGTTCCGATTCCTTCAGCACCCGGGGGCCCTGGATGCTGCAGGGGAGAAAGGTGAGCGCATCCATTAGCGGACAGAGCAGAGGAGGTGAAGGGATCAGGCTTTTCAGCAGCTGTGTGTATTTACCCTGCAACCTGTTGATGTTTTCCTACTGTCTTAATGGCCAGAGACTGAGTTTTGCTGAGGCTCAGCCTGTTCCCATCAGTCTACCACTCCTCTTCCAAGCTTGCACTGAAATTCCTTTGTTTCCACATTAGTAGCTTGTGTGTGAGCTGTTAGCATATATATGGAATATGACATTTTTCCGGTGCTTTAGACTTCTTATTCTGACCAATTGTCAGTGCAGCTATTACAGATAACGTGTCGTGGATGTGCCTGCCTCCAGCAAACATCTTGTTCTCTGGTGCTCTGCATGCAGCACTTCTCATGCATTTGCCGAAGCCCAGGCTTCCAGTGAGAGGAGGTTTCTCTTAAAAAAAAAAAATCTACAGGCTTTATTTATCAGTGAGGAAGTTTCTGAAAGCCCCCAAGTGTGTTCCACCTCCCTAAAGCAAGGAAATGCTCAGGAAAACTTCTGCCTACAGAGGCCACGCTGCTGTTATTACCGTGTTATTTTTTGCAGCTATGTTTAGTTTGCCTTGCACAGACCCAGTTGATTTGATTTTGGGAGAAGGTAAGTATATGCTTTGTCTTTGTCCTACCTCATTCCCCTTGTCCGCTCTGGAGTGGGGAGGAATGACAAAAAGGCCCCAAAGAGACCAGACTGGGCAACCTGGGTATCTCACACTGCAACCAGCTTGCTAAAGATCTTGGATATAGCACTTTCCTCCCTTGTCCCTTCTGTCCCCACCCCTCAGCCAAGGTTTCTTGGCAATTTCCATCATATTTGCGTAGGATGCAGCGCAAACTGAGCGCCTTGGGAAGAAGCTTCTGTTTGCTGCAGCAGTAGCCACCAGCTCAGTTTTGGCTGAAAAAAGTGCACTTTTCCTGCTTCTGCAGTGGCCAGGTGGTGTTGGGCCATGATCTATAGCGGCAAGATACAGGCAGAGGATCTGGGGGTAAGGAAGGATATGCATCTCATTGAAATGTAAAGGCCACTCCAAGAAGTTAAGCTTTTTCTTCATGAATCTGTGCTGTAGGTGGCTGTTAAGAGTTAGGGTGTTGTGAACGGGGTCAGTCCAACCCTGAGGAACAATCGAATGACCAGGATGCACCGATGCTGGCAGGGAAGAGAGAAGAATCCCTTCCTTTGTGTACCCCTGACGGAGGGGTCTGTTCCTGCCGCCAGCCGTTCCAGGGCAACTGAGGAAACCCAGAACAATAAGCCCCTCTGTGGCCCGTTAGGCGCCGTCCACGCAGCCTTACCAGCCTCAGACATCAGCTTGGGGTTTTGGTTGCTCTGCACCAAAACCAGCTGGCAGTTTGTAGCTACCGATTTCCGAGAGACAGCTGAGCCCTGTCCTCCGGGTCGCACTGGGCCGAGGGGGGGCTCTGGGAAGGTCTCTGTACAGCTCGTACCTTCCTAACCCCCAGCGATCACCTCGGCTCTGAGGTGTAATCCTGTTTTACTCCCCAGCGCTCCTGCCCTGAACTGGAGTTGTACAGCCAACCGCAGGCACTGACATGGCCACAGTCCGTAGCCGGCACCTCTCTGCTGGCCCTGGAAGTGGACGACTGAGCCCCAGATAAACTGCTTGATCCTAGTCGCACAAATGCTCGCATAACTTGTCAGAAGCCCTACGGCATTGCAGTGCACTCCAGGATACCAAACCCTGTCGGTGAAGCATCCATCAGACCAAATGCAATCGTCTTAAACCATCTCCGCCTTCTTGTAGCTGAAATACTTCTGGTAAGAGGTCTGTCTGTAACTCAAATTCAGACACCTTTCACATTTGATGTGAAAAATATCTATGACAGATGACACCAAGCTGAGCGGTGCAGCAGACACGCCTGAGGGAGGGGATGGCATCCAGAGGGACCTGGACAGGCTGGAGAGGTGGGCCTGTGGGAACCTCATGGGGTTCGCCAAGGGCAAGGTCCTGCACCTGGGTCGGGGCAACCCCCGGTGTCAGTATGGGCTGGGGGATGAAGGGATGGAGAGCAGCCCTGTGGAGAAGGACTTGGGGGTGCTTGATAGATGAAAAGCTGGCCACGAGCCGGCGATGTGCGCTGGCAGCCCAGAAAGCCAAGCGTCTCCTGGGCTGCATCCCCCGCAGCGTGGGCAGCAGGGCGAGGGGGGGATTCTGCCCCTCTGCCCCGCTCTGGGGAGACCCCCCTGGAGCCCCGCGTCCAGCTCGGGGGTCCTCAGCACGGGAAGGACATGGAGCTGTTGGAGCGGGGCCGGAGGAGGCCACAGCAATGGTGCGAGGGTGGCACAGCTCTGCTGTGGGGACAGGCTGAGAGCTGGGGGTGCTCAGCCTGGAGAGGAGGAGGCTGCGGGCAGACCTCATTGCGGCCTTGCAGTGCTTAAAGGGGGCTTATCAGAAAGATGGGGACAGGCTTTTTAGCAGGGCCAATAGCGACAGGACAAGGGGTGATGGTTTTAAACTAAAAGAGGGGAGATTCAGACTAGATATGAGGAAGACATTTTTTACAATGAGGGTGGTGAAACACTGGCAGGGGTTGCCCAGAGAGGTGGGAGATGCCCCATCCCTGGAAACATTCAAGGCCAGGCTGGATGGGGCTCTGAGCAACCTGGTCTGGTTGTAGATGTCCCTGCCTATGGCAGGGGGATGGACTGGATGGCCTGGAAAGGTCCCTTCCATCCCAATGCATTCTGTGATTCTATGATTTACCTGTCTCTTGATGTTTTTCATCACAAGCACTGTCAGAGGAGCTGCAGAAAAAACATGTTACAAGCCTTCAAGCTGGTGCTATTGCCATGTTGCTCTCCACTTGGAAGAAAAACTTCATTAAAGCACCCCAGACCCAGTATACCCACCTGCGATGGGTTACCGCTGTATCGTAAGACTCAGTAATGAGCAACATCCATCTACGTCATTTGGTAACTTATTGCAGAGACTGACAGTTCAATAGAAGAAAAAAAAACACTTCTGAAGGGATGCTCTGGTGATGAAACTACACAAACCAAGATGATTTAACATCTCCCTTGCCAAAAGGCAGAGGCCCCCCTCGAACCTTTACCCTGAACCACCTTTGCTACTGATCAGACACTACACAAACTCATTCTTCTTGCTAACCCCAGGGAAGAGGGGAAGACATTTCTGCAATCGACTCTGTGTCTAAAAGGTTTTAATGAGCACCAGAACCAGCGCAAGAAAAGGGACGGGGTGCTGTGGCCAGGACTGGGGTGCTGGGAGCTCTTTGCTCACACAATCGCCCCGGGGAAAGGGTCAGTACGGGAGGTGGGGTGGGTGAGGCGCTGTGGTCTCTGGAGACAAGTTCAGGAGAGGGGTCTTTTGCGAGGCATAGATATTTGCACCGCCAAGGAAATAAAACAGTGCCTGTTAACTAGGAATGGCCAGAGTGTCACTGGTATTAAACTAAAGCAAACTGGTTTCGGGGAGATGTAGGTTATTGGGACTCCCTGGAAGAAGAGGGCAGTGGGTAGAATGCAGTAGGGAAACCTCGTCACGAGGACAAATTGAGCAGCCGCTACCCAAGGCATTAAGGTTCACAGCCAAGTGGCATCCCTGGTAGGAGGATGGCTGCAAAATCAATTATCATGCCAGCTGGATAAAAATAGAGATCTTTCTAATTTAGCAAAGATATAATTTCAAGAGATGGGAGATGACTGCTCCCACCACCACCACCACCACCACCCCCCCCGCCGTACTTCTTGCATTTGCTTAGTGGTGATGTTGGCACTTTTGGACTCTACAAGCCATTGAACTTGCTAACCTAGCAAAAGACTCATTGGGCTCAGAACAAAAACACAGGCTGGTGAGATGACAGGCTGAGTGACTGCCGCACGAGTCCAACGCACCCGAGAGTGAGAGGGAGAAGTGGTGGAAGCAGGAGGGAGACCGTCTGCTTTACGCAGCAGCAGCATGAATCTGTGCAGCTTCTCCAGCAGCCATAGTCTGTGGGCATGGCTTTCCAATCATCCTCTGCCAGTCAAACCCCTGCTGAAGGGGACTTCTCTCCCCAGCCCCCTTGCTCGGTCAAGATCTACAGCTGGCTGTCCTCGTCGTGTGTACTTCCATCGCCATCATCCGATAGAAGTTCGGGGTGACTGCAAAGTAGTGAATTAACTGGACTTTCTTCTCCAGAAAATGGGCTGGGTTTATGAGCGCGCGGTGAGGGACCCGGCACGTTTACCGGCGTAGGAGCCCCCCTGAAACTTGTGCAAAGTTGAAACATGAGGAAAGAGAGACGTGTTTCAGAGAGCGCTGGTGGGCAAGAAAGCTCTCTGCTGTGTGGCAAGATACCGTACCGCACACCTGAACTCCAGGGGACTTCAGAGAGTTTCTGACAACTCTCCCAGCAGCCCGGTAGATGACAGCGGTCCAAATCACAAACCCTCACAGAGTCTCACGGCAAATCCCCTCTCCCTTACGGGCTCTTGGGCAGAAGCTCTGCAGCCGAGCTTACATGGCATAGTTAAGATGTCAGTGGTGCACAAAAATGCAGAGTAAATCACAAAGCCGTGAATTTAAGCCCTCACCTGTTCCCTTCAGAATATAAAGTTGTCCTAATATTTATTTCAGCTATTCCATCGTCCACTGTAGCGGCGATGCCAAGAAATTGGTCTTCAATGGGGACATCTCACCAGTGACTCCACAGCTTTTGGGGAAAGCCAGCCAGCTGACAGATACAATAGGGAAAAGATTTTTAAATGGGTAAAAACTAAACAGGTCAATAGTATATTGCTTTTCATGGTGCAATTCTTCCCACCAGGTTTCATATTCTCAGGGAGGTGGGGAGATATTCATAGTTTTGGCTCAGGTTAATCGGCCCCGCCTGAGAACGAACCCCACCGACAGCTCCACCCGCAACCTCTGCCCAACTCACTGCAGCACCAGCTCCCACGGACTGAGCAAAGCCAGGCAAGGACACGCTTCACAGCGCAGCCTCTCTCTTCCACGGCTGACATCTTTACATTAAACAAGAGTTTTTAAGGGCACGGGCTCCTCCTTAGAGCGATAGCGCTGTCATTTACTCTGCAGGTGCTGTACCACTAGCTGCTGTCTTCCTCAGGTGGCAGAGAGTGGCCCAAGGGGTGCAGCTTGTTGGGGAGGTACAGGTTAGCACGGGGAAACCGGGACACCGTCAGCCAGCCGCACCCTGGCCAAAGCATCTTCTCCATCAAAGGCTGCGATTTGCCTCCTGCTGTCTCAGCCAGGGCCGTTCACTGCGACACTTCGCAGCGTCGTGTAAGACACCAACGCAGGGTGGCTTTTACCAGCGGCAGGAACGAAGCCTGCTCAGGCCGACACACGGACCCGACAGCGCAGGCGCGGAAGGAAAGGCTGTTTTCTGATCTGCCCATTCTTAATACGTAAAATCCCCTCTTGCCAGGGCTTAGTGCAGCAAGGCCACAGTGTGTCAGCAGGTCACCTGCCACATGTTTTATGGTGGATTTCATGTATTGAAATCGCAGCAGGGACTGAACCTGCATAAAATAAATCTTAATCCACCCTTCTTTGGAAAGGGACTGAGATAAGATCAAGAACTAGAGACAGAAAAACCCCACATTGGGCAATTAAGTCTGTAGAAAAGAACATTCATGTAGAAGTCGGGCTCTCAGCTGTCTCGTTCCAGGGACTTGCACCACCGCAAGTGAAACCACCTGACTTAGAATAGTGTTTTCCTCTCTCTGTTCATGGCACTGAACACTAAGTGCAACAAAAGAACCTTAGTTTTTATAGATACTCTGCCAGTTCACCGAGAGCCACCTCCCCGCGACACCACGATGACAGCTGGCCGGAGACAAAGTTGTTTCTGCGTGAACAGGTCTCTACAGAGGTATCATTTTTTGCCAACTTCCCTTGCAGCTTTAACTGCAAACTTAGCGTACCAAGTACGAGTGGTTGTTTCTTTCAAATAAATCTAAAGAAAATAGAGGAGTTTTGTACAGGACTGCCTACTCAAGAGTACAGCCTTATTTTGGAAGAACAATGAAGTTTAAAACCAGGCAATGAATTTTTTGTTTTTCATTAAACAGTTACTGAGCAGAAAAGAGAGACTGAGTAGTTTATTTGGCATTGTTGCAGGCCACAGTATAACTGGAGGAATTTGGATTATGTCGGCCAAAGCACCCAGTCTTCGGTGCAGCTTTACACCACAACCGCGATGGGCCATGCACGCTCAGCGACAGCATCAGCTTAGTCATCGTCTTTAAGCTTCTTGATCTTGTACTTGTGACGCTCAATTTCTTTCTGCAGCCGCTCGATCTCCTTCTTGTGGTGATCGATCTCTTCCTCATGGTGTTTCCGCAGGGCAGCGAGCTGCTCCCTCTCCTTCTCCCTGCAAGAGAGCGCGGCGCGGGGCTCGGCGGGGCCCAGCACCAGGCCGCCCGGCCGGGCCCCGCGGTGGTCGCCCGGCGGGGGGGGGGGGGGGGGGGGGGGGGGGGGGGGGGCCGCCTGCGCGGGGCGGGGGCGGCCGGCAGCCCGCTCACCTGAAGCACCGCTCACCTGAAGTACCGCTCCTCCTCGGCCGCCTGCTTCTTCCCGAAGGCGCCCCCGGCCTCGCGGATGGCGCCGCCGCCGCCGCCGCCCTTCCCGGCGCCTTTGCCCAGCTCGCCCAGCTGCGGGGAGAGACGGCGGTGAGCGGGGGGGAGACGGACGGACGGACACGGACAGACAGCGCCGGCCGCCGCCCCCCGCGCCCACCTGATCGGCGCCCGAGCCCGAGCTCCAGCGCTGCTGCTGCACCAGCAGGGCCCCGCGCAGGCCGCCCCGCGCCGCCGCCGCTACCGCCGCCATCGCCGCCTGCCCTTGGAGCGCCGCGCGGACGGGACCCGCCCCGCCGCGGGGCCGCGCCCACCCCGCGTCACGGCCCGCGCGTGCGCAGATCCCCTCCGGTCCCCGTCCCGCCCCCCCTCCGCCTCCGCCCGGGCCGCGCTCCCCTGCCTTCGCCCCGGCCGGGGCCCCCGGGGCTGCCCCGTCCCGTCCCGTCCCGCTCCGTCCCGTCCCGCTCCGTCCCGTCCCGTCCCTGGGGGCGGGGGGCGCCCGGCGGCGGGGGCGGGGCGTGTTGCTATGGCGCAGGCGGCGATCACGTGCTGAGGGCGCCGCCCGCCCCGCCGGCTTCAGCGCCCTGCTCACGTGCGCGCGCGCGCGGCGTCACGTGGTGCTGGCGATGGCGGCGGCGGGGGAGCCCGGGGCGGGGGGCGCCGCCGAGGAGGCGTTCCTCACCTTCTACAGCGAGGTACCGGCGCCCCCGCGCCGCCGAGCCGGCGGGCGGCCCCGCCTCGGCCCCCCGGTCCCGCCCGCCCGCCGCCGGCGGCCGGCGGCCTCCCCTCCCACCGCCGGGGCCTGGCGGGCCGCGCGGCGCCTGTGCCGGCCCGGCCGCCCTGAGGGGAACCCGCCGGGCCCCGAGCCCGGCCGCGGCGGGCGGGAGGGCGGGGACCGGAGACGGGGACGGGGCGGGCGAGGGCGATGGGGGCGCTGGGCAGGGGGCGAGCGAATGGCCGGGGTGGGCGAGCGGCGGGTGCCGGCGGGTTCGTGCTCGGCCCGCGGCGACCGGGCGTTCCCCGGGCTCGCTGTCGCCGGCTCCCGCCCTCCGAAGAGCCCCTCTTGCGGCTGGGGGAGGGCGCCGCGCCTTCAGCCCCCGTCGCGCCCCCTCGGATAAACCCGGCGGGAGCTGTGCGCTGCGCCGCCTCTGAGCGTAGCCCCCCGCTGCTGGGCGCGCTGTCGGGCGGGGGGCGCGGGGCCCCTTGCCCGCGGCCTGTGCCAGTCTCTGTTACTGTGTGCGCAGCTCGGATGTGGTTACCTGAGCCTGCCTGCAGAAAGGTAGCGCCAGTGTGGTGGATGCTTATTTCTTTAAATAAAGGTCAACGTTAAATGTAAATGCACGGTTTGGTTTGGCTTAATACTGTAAAGAACGAAAAGTGAACTGAACTAAATAAGCTGTGGTCAGAATGAAGTGGACGTGTGTGCTTGCACCGGTGTCACTCAGTGTGTTTAACGGGCTCTCCTGCCAGCAGCGGGTTAACAGCAGTAGCACGGCAGGTTTCCAAGGAATCACGGTGACAGTGCTGGTGTAGGAGCAAAGTGAGGAGAAAAGCCACAGCTGTTGAGCAAGCGATAGGAGAGACATGCAGAAGTGCTTTCTAGGGTTTTTTGTAGTTAAAATGTGATGTTAAAAATATTGTCATGTGGTAGAAGAGGCTAAAAAGCGTGCTCTGCTAGTGCTGGAGTAAAATCACGACAGGCTTGGGATGAACAAGAGGTATTGCGAATTCTAGTATGGGGTGATGATGACTGGTGTAGTAATCACACGGGAAAACAGGTAAATGCCTTGTGATGGTCAGTTAATATAGGTCTCTCTTGTTCTTCAGGTAAAGCAAATTGAAAAACGAGACTCTGTTTTAACATCAAAAAACCAAATTGACAGACTGACCCGACCTGGATCTTCCTATTTCAACTTGAACCCTTTTGAGGTTAGTTTGAACGTTTTATCCTCCCTTCTGACTGGGTATACCAACTTCCAGATGTACTGGGTATTTATTTCAATAAAAAGACCAAACGTAAGGGAAGAAAAAAATTCTCTAGATGTAGGTTACTGTGCAGAAGGTACAGAAGACAGAAGGATGGTGTACATGTGCTCGCGGTCTTTTTCACTGTTTTATGGTGAGCGCAAACTCTATTGTTTTGACAATGTTTCCCTCATGCAACGGCGCTAGAAGATTTGGCAGATTAATGCTAGGTGTTTCTGAATGAGAACCTAACAGCTAGGGGTGGCGTGCTTGTCAGGTTCTGCCCCGAGCGCTCTTGACTTGGCATTTCTAGTTGTCTTTTATTTTGGATGTTCATGCCCCTGAAGTTGCGTAGTGCATAGAGGGGGGGAAGGACTCTCACTGCTCACACCGGTGAGCGATCTTGGAGGAGTCACTGGAAAACGGATAATTCCCTTGCACGTTACATAGTTTGATTCCAGTTGCAGCCAGTTATAAAGTCTTAATGAGTATGAAAGCCTGAGGAAGACAGTAAATAAAACAGTCTGGTGTTCCTCTGGAGCTAGCGTTTCCCGTGTGTATTCCTTCCTGACATCATCTTCGTCTGCCTTTTTAAAGCCTCGGGTGCCTTTTGTAGTCTCAGTTTAGGGCTGGTCAGCCAGATCAGTCGACAGATTCACCTTGACAACGTTCAGCGCTGTGTAGATCTTAGTACTCGACTGGGAGAGTAAATTAAGAAAGCCATTTAGAAGTAGACTGTAGCTTTCCTGCGAGAGAGTGGTTTTTATTTACAGATTCTTAGTTTCAGACCAGCGTGCATCTGCATTGAGTAGGCTCACATGTTGCCTTAGGACTTCTGTTCCATACATTAATTCACAAAAGAGCTCCTAAACTCTGCCACGTTCCTAAAGATCAGTACATAGACAAGTGGGTTGGTTCATGGAAATCAAACAGTAAAACTCTTCTGTCTTCCTTCAAAATGATAGAATGAATAAATTCTTACAAAGTACTATGTTTCCTGCCCAAAGTTCCCAGTTATGAATGATCCAGCAGTGTCCCAAAGCCACTGTATGCTTCCGTTTCTGCCAAATGTAAGCATTGCTACAGGACTGGTTGAAGGTTTAGACCAATTGTGGCTATTTAGGGATGGCAGCTGTCTACATGAGACTTGAGTGTGGAAGGGACACTGGCATAGTCAGAGGGATCTAGCATTGCTAAAAGTAGAATGTCCCAAACATGGTGTCTCTTAAACTGTTTCTGTTTTACTGGGTGAAAATTCATGTCCTGAAGCAGCTCCCTGACGGGGGAGCTTTCTGGTGTTGTGTCTGTATGCCAGTGAACCCAGTGTCTAGAGCTTGCTGCCAGGAATCCGAAACGTGGGGAGTACCGTCGAACTTGCTCTGCTCTTGTGGTCTCTTTTAGGTACTGCAGATGGATCCCGAAGCCACAGATGAAGAGATAAAGAAAAGATTCCGGCAGGTATTTGGCTTTTGCACTTGAGGCCCCTGGAAGGAAACTAGAAGCTCTGTAGAGATTGTGCAGCTGTGCTTGGGAACAAGAAAAATGGTGGTAAACCTGTATCTGGGTAGAGGAGTAGCCATTTTGGGAAGAAATGCATAGAACAATCTTTGTATCAACAAGAGGAGAGCTGCAGAAGTGTCCCTGGTCCATGCATGGTATGCTTCTTTGCCTGTAAAGTGTGTGATGAGGCTATTGCAAACTGATATGCCCGTGTATAATCAGCTTATTGAACTTTATTTCAAAGAGAAGGTCAAAATTTGTCAGAAATTAAGAACTGAGAAAAGGTATTTTTCTCAAATATATGGACTTGGATCCAGAAGTGCATTTTCTGTGAGGTTTCTTTGAGAATTTCAGTGGTCATTTTTGGTGGATGGGTTACCTGGAGCAGCAGCAGCCCTGCTCCTGACCCGTCTGCATTGCCCCATGCAACGCAGGAAACGTTACCTCAGACATCCTCCGCTGACAGATCTGCAGGAGAAATCTGAATTTAATCAGTGCCTGCGGCAAAGAAACACAATATTTGGAGAGCTGTAGCCTCCCGCCTGAATGAGCAGTGTAAACATCAAGAGCTGTCTAGGCAAGAAGCTGTGCTGGCTGACAACAGAACGTACCTGCCAAGTTGGAGGTGGGATGTGCGCTACTGGGAGGATGGCCTTTTAGTCTGTTGCTGACTTCTCAGTTCTGCGAATCAATACACTGGGTCTGTCTTAGGTTTAGGCTGAGAGAATACCACAGGGAAATGTTTTGAAGTCAATGTGATGAAATGAAAAAAGTACGTGGAATTGTGTATCGAAGAAATCAAACACCTAAATACAGAATGCGGAACAGCCAAGAGAAGGAAAAAGACATCGGCTGTAGCAAATCACAGAGTAGATCAGCAGCATGCTGCTGTTTAGGCCCGGAGGCAAACCTTTTTCCTGTGGACTAGCAAGTGCCGTGTGTAGAGTTCAGGCAGTAATTATTTTGCATTCTTCGGCACTGATGCAATTTCAGTTGCCGCACTGTGACCGGTTTCGAACATTATACTAGGAAAAGATGCAGATAAACTAGGGAGTCCATACAGCAACAGCAAAAATAAGAGGTCTGAAAAAAAGACTGCCACGTGGAGAGAGTTTGAAAGAAGTTTCTCTGGAAGAGGAAGGTGGAGAACATGTGCGTTCCAGCCCATTTAAGGTTGCCCTAAAGATGGTAGCAATCGATGTCCTGTCTCTGCTGGATAGAGAGTGCAGGAAGGAGTTTTCTTAACTTTCAGTAAAGGACCCTAAGGGAAAACTTAGCCACTCTTAATTAGTTTAATTTGAACAGCCTTAGAGATACCGGAGAACTTCTTGGGAGACGTTGTTGCGTAAACTTCGGTTGAGGATGATCTTTGTAGGTTTGTTTCTTCTTAAGACCAAGGATACAAAACTTGGGTGACCGAGGGGTTTGTATCAGCGCCAGGCACTGCAGGTGAAGGGTGTTTGTATTGTTCTGTACATCCCAAGCTGCAGCTTTCCTCAGACCGCCTGTTTATTACAGGAATTGTGTTTGATTTACAAGCTTTTACCGATGCACACTTCTACGCTTTGTCAGCTGATTTGTCTGTATAGAAAGGAATGTGATGCCCTGTGATTCCTTCTGTCTGAGACCATTTCCCTCCTCTCACAAAAATCTCTGAAATATTCTTCATCTCTTTCAATGATCTTGATAGCAAGATCCTTTCTCTTGCAGTTGTCAATATTGGTGCATCCAGACAAAAATCAAGATGATGCAGATAGAGCCCAGAAGGCGTTTGAAGGTAATGCTCTCACCCTTTCCCTGGGCTGCTGGATGATAGTACTGGCACTGCTGTTTTTCTGTAGCTGGTTTAAATGTTTGTTAGGGGTGGAGGCCCCGCTGGCGTTTCAGCAGAGGGCTGCACTAGGTGGCGGTACTCGCATCGCCAGTTAGCGACGGCAGCAAACCAGTCCGTGGGGTTTCGAGATTGTTCAAGAAAAACTGTTTCGTCTGTGCATTAGATTGTGTTCAAAGACCATGCAACAGAAGGAATGTGCTGGTTTTAGGTGTATGCTTTGCATTACGGTGAGGCGTTATGCACCTTAAACTGACCTCATACCCTGTAACTAAATCAGTTGGTAGGACTGACACGTTCACCCTGCTAACTCCAAAAGGTGTCTGACAGTTTCTGCCATTACTGTACCCCAAATCTCATTTCGCTAATCATGATATCACTTACCTAGATGTATTTAAAAAACCAACCAACCAAACAACCCCCCCCCCCCCAAATTCTACAAAGCAAAATTGTATGGTCAAGAAGCAGCAATCTTGTGATGCTTTGTGAATGTGGCTACTGGTGCTATTAATGTTGATGCTTTTTGTTAGCTGTAGATAAAGCGTACAAGTTGCTGCTAGATCAGGAGCAAAAGAAGAGGGCCTTGGATGTGATACAGGCAGGAAAAGAATATGTGGAACATACTGTAAGTATTCCATAGGAACATCCAGGGATGGGGGCGAGTGGTAATCAGTCCTTCATAATTTGCTTTTTGGTGCAGCTGCTGCATGTTGAGGTCATTCAAAAGTGAGCTGAGCAAAGCTCGTAATGAGTGCAGGTGGAGTCTGAGCTCCTCAAGGCACGAACCGGTGTGCTTTGTCCAAGACTGCTGTTGAGCTCAGTTCAAGATAATTCAGTGAAATTCAGTACTTGAAATAACTAGGTCAGACTGCATGATCTGACCTAAATATTTTTTTTCAAGTCCGTGAATGAATGATGCAGTTCAAATGTGTGTAGGTGGAGGAAAATAGGTGGTGACAGCAGGAGACTGGGAAGTTTGGGGAAAATGACCTATAAGATAAGGCAAGGAGCTTGGATTGCATTGGCCAAGAAGTTAGTTGAGTGATATGGGTGGACTAAAACACAAACACATCTGAGAAAGCAGATGATGTGGGAGAACTCAGGTACTCTAAACCAAGGAACACTTTATGGTCTGCTTGTTGTTAGTCTTTTGAATACTACAAAGGAAAATAAACTTCCTGCTCGTTTGGATGGTGTACATTGGATATGAATATATCTTAAAAACAAATGGAAAAAACCCAACAAAGGATTTGTGTTGAATGAATAGTATCTAATGTAGTATTTTGCATTATTTTCATGAACTACAGTTCATGTGATAGTGATCTTGTATGTGTTTATCTGGACCTAGGACCAGGAGGTTTTGGTCTAAGATAAAACATTGATCCAAATCAAGAACTTACTGTCACCCAGAGTTCTTCCCCCCCACTGGAGCAGGAATGCAGAACTACTTGGATACAATCACGTAAGCCATAAAACTTTTTAGGCTCTTATTTTTGTTCTTAATCTTTAGGTGAAAGAAAAAAAGAAGCAGTTGAAGAAGGATGGAAAACCTCCCACTGTAGAAGAGGATGATCCTGAAGTTGTAAGTCATATGCTGCTCAGAGGAACTGGGGAGTACAAAATGTGTTTCAACAAATTAAGAGTCAAAACCAGTGCGGAAGGATTTATTAGACTTGTTAGAGTGTTGCAAATCCTTGCACTTACAGAGGAACAACTTCTGATAAGCCACTGTAGGGTACCATGCATTGGGTAATACCCATACATTTTAGAAAACAGTTTAACTGTAGCGTAAAGAGTAAATATATCATGAGATTATATAGATCAAAATACGCGATTCTTTTCTTGGAGCAAGTCTTCATTGCTTGCGCATCATGCCGTCTTTTTTGAATTGAATTTCTTGTTTTGTTCTGAACGCTGGAACTGTGGCGTTCTTGCTGTCGGCGGAGGCATGCATGGAACCCACCGCAGCATGTCTAAAACCTGCTCTTAGTCGCATTTTGTAGTAAGAGCTGCTCCGGCTGTTTCTTCCATAGAGCGCTTGAGGATAGATGTGTTGTTCTGCAACAAATCACTTGTACTAAAAAAGGCATGACATAACATAGTTCTTCTTACCTGGTTTCTAGTCTGAAAAAGTAAAGTGATATTAGAGGCTTTAACAGAACGATAGCTGATTATCAGACACTGACATCCTTAGTCTGACTGTCGTCACCTTTTTTGTTTTTTCCTACAAAGTGATTTTTTCCTCTTGATATCATCACAGTAACCCCATAACCATCGTATTTTCCATTGATTTTCAGAAGTCTGGGGCTGTTCTTTAATAAGGAAGTTTGTCTTAAGTATACTGATAGTTCCTACTGGAAAGCCAATGCTAGACTTTTACAACACATCAAGAAGATCTGCTGGGAAATTACTATCTAAACAGTGGCCATTTTGCCTTTTTTTGTCAAGTGGAACATTGCAAGAAGAATTAGAAGAATTACAGAAGAATAAGTGAGCTTGAAATGAACAGTTCTGTTTAGGCACAGCTTCGTGAATACAAATGGAAATGAGACTAATATGAGGCTAACAAGGAGTTTCCTGGTGTCAGGGCCAGAATTTAATCAGCAGTGTTTTATACCCTTTCCTACGCTGCTGCTATTGACTGCTGTCAAGGCAAGATACGGGGTTATGTGGGCGTACATACGCTTCACATTCTTTTTGTGCTTCTTACATTCTTATGTAAAACAGACTTCTCTGTTAATGGGCATTATTTTAAGACCGAATTTGTGTTTTACAGTTCAAACAAGCTGTATACAAACAGACGATGAAGCTCTTTGCTGAACTGGAAATTAAGAGGAAAGAAAGAGAAGCTAAAGAAATGCATGAAAGGTATGAGCAGCATTCTGCTTGTGCAGTTCAGGCTCCTTTCCCCACCTCATGCTTCCTCAGAGAAGATAAGGAATTACAGAGTCTTAGAAAAGTCTGAGTTGGAACGGACCTCTGGAGATCATCTGGTCCAACCTCCTGCTGAAAGCAGGGCCATGGATTAGATTAACAAGGGTCCTGTCAGGCTGACTTCCAGTGACGTAGGTTCCACCACTTCTCTGGGCAGCCTGTGGGTTGTAGAGCTCTGCGCTTGAGAAATGCAAACAGGAAACTTGCCCTCTGCTATTTAAGACATCGATATATTTGGTGTGCTGATATACTCCTGTGTGTATGCATGGAGGCCAGCTAAACCGGTGAAATGGCAACACATTTCTGCATGTTGTTAGCATGCAAAGAATTGGTTTTTAATTTTAATTAAGTGCCAGAAATACCCTGTGGCACGTGTGATCCTGAACTGTTTTAGGTGTTTTGATCACAGGTTGCCTGAGCGCTCGTTGTGGATGCGCTTCATAGAGCGGGGTTTCTGTACCGGTCGGTGAAGGCAGTCTGGGAGATGGTTGCAGGGCGCTACTTTTGATGACACATGAAAATTAGGGGGTGGGGGGGAAATTTCATTCTTACTTTGCATACTCAAGTGTTTATTAACTTCTTAAATGTATACTCTCAACAGTTTGAGAGACTTATCACTGGAGTTATGAAGGAGTCCAACTTGTTTTGCTGAGCAAGAGAAGCTGACTCACTGATTAAGTATGTGTATGCTGTCAGCGCTGCCAAACCATCTTCTCTGCTCACTGCTCTTCCAGATTTGAAATAAAATTCTATTTGCTGTGCTATCTTAGGTGTGCATATTTATCTCTTCTGATAAGCACTTTAATCTGCCAAGAAATCAGAAGAGCTTTCCAAGAGGTTTTGAAAGTATTACTGTGTTTCTTTAAAGTAGGTGTTTGTGGTTCATAACTTCTTTGTGGCTTCCTTTCCAGGAAGCGGCAGAGGGAAGAGGAAATTGAGGCACAAGAGAAAGCTAAACGAGAGCGAGAATGGCAGAAGAACTTTGAGGTAAGCAGCAGCTTAACTTATAGGATGGGCCTCAGCAATTCTTGGCCATGCTGTAGGGAAAGGCCCTAGAGAGAAGAGAGACTTTTTGTCTGCAGGCTCTAGAAGATAATTTAAGCAGACACTTAGTAAAAGATCCTACACGAGCCTGGGTTTTGTTGTTGTGTGGGGAGAAGAGCCCACTGATAGGCCTTTGGTATCACCTTTCCAGAAACAGGTCTGGGAAAATTAAGGTGTATTTTTCAGCTCTGTCAGCAGTTCATAGTATCATAGAATCGTCAAGGTTGGAAAAGACCCTTAAGATCATCGAGTCCAACCATTAACCTATCACTGCCAAGTCCATCTATACCATGTCCTCAAGCACCACATCTATCCGTTCTTTAAATACCTCCAGGGATGGAGACTCAACCCCTTCCCTGGGCAGCCTGTTCCAATGCTTGACCACCCTTTCGGTGAAGAAGTTTTTCCTAATGTCTAACCTAAACCTCTCCTGGCGTAGCTTGAGGCCGTTTCCTCTCGTCCTATCACTCGTTACTAGGGAGAAGAGACCGACCCCCACCTCGCTACAACCTCCTTGCAGGCTGTTGTAGAGAGCAATAAGGTCTCCCCTCAGCCTCCTCCAGACTAAACGACCCCAGTTCCCTCAGCCGCTCCTTGTAAGACTTGTGCTCCAGACCCTTCACCAGCTTTGTTGCCCTGCTCTGGCCACGCTCCAGCACCTCGATGACCTTCTTGTAGTGAGGGGCCCAACACTGAACACAGGACTCGAGGGGCGGCCTCACCAGTGCTGAGTACAGGGGCACCATCACCTCCCTGGTCCTGCTGGCCACAGCATTCCTGGTACAAGCCAGGATGCCATTGCCATTCATTCTTGTGCCTAGTCAGAAATTTGAATTGCTGCTTAGCCCAGGGCACTGGTGACCAGTAAAACTTAATCTGGCAGCTGTTGAACCACCAGTGTGGACTGTTGTTGGTACTTTTCAGTCTGGTTGCTAACACTTACGGAATCTGTATCTCCCGTGAATATTAGAGACCTGAATGACAATCACTTCTCTTTGACCCTTCCACCCTGTGTTCAAGGTTTAGGTGTATCCGAAGTAGCTTTGTGGTTGTGCTGCTATCCTAGGGGTCAAACCTAGAGCCTGCAAAAACATTTGATCTAGCCTGTAACTCTTCCCTCATTACACAACAGAGGTGAAGCCTTGTGACACATGGGGGGTGGTGGGCAGGAAGGAAGTCAGTAACGGTGCGCAGGACCTCGTGAAAAGATGAGCTAGATTGTTCATTTAATCCAAAGCCAGATCCCAGTCTATGTTCAAGAGGACTTTAAAAAAGAGGGTGTCTGGGAGAGAAGTGTATGAGCTGGACTGGCATCCTGTGGAAGTGGACAACTAGGATGTTTCTGGAGACTCAGCTGGGAAGAGTTTGTGTTCATGTGCTGTATAACATGGATATAAGCAGCTGGATATTCTGAAAAACTTGTGTAATGCTGCTGTGTTGAGTGCGCCATGGGTTTTGTCATGTAATGCCAGAGAGATAAATGAGTATGTCACTGGCCTTGCTGCTGGCAGACATTCTGTGTTCTCACACCAGAATGGCCACAGAATTTGGGTGTCATTGCTGTAGGGGTGCAGTAAAGGATAGCAGCTGAGGAAATGTGAGCCAGTATCACAAGCAAACAGGATGGACCAAACAGGGGAGCTGCAGAACTACTGATATTGCGGCTCTGGGTACCTGCATGTCCTCAACCACTCTGCAGGTGTCTTCTCCAGCCTTGCTGGTGACCATTTAATCCATGTGAACAGACAGTATCAAAGCTAGGGGTTAATGTCCAACGTGGATCACTGGAATACACGAGAGTAAGAAGCTTATTTCTGATAGTGACCATCATTGAGAGAGGGATATGGGAGACAAAATAACACATGAATTCTTGGCTGCTCCTGTATGTGGACTAATTCAGTGGCTGCCTTTAAAATATATCCGAAAGGAGTATGTGTGTTGCTGCTTCGAATGATATTTAAACCATCAGGAAAAAAACCTTAAGTTGATATTCTGCAATTGTGGTTCTGTCTCAGTTTCAGAAAAACCCCAAACAAACTCAACACAAAAATCCCAGCCTTTAAAGGTGCTCATGTCGTACCTCTGCATTGCTCTTCTGGGCTTTCCTGCTCCTGGTGATTCCAGTCCTTGTCTGCATACTGCATCCTGGTTCTGATCCTGTCTCTTTACCCTCAAACCTGTAGGTTTTGTCCCTCGTGTATGTTCTGCAGTGTTTCTGAATCCTCATAGGAATATCTGTGTCATCCAAGTGGTTGCCTGCTGTTTCTAGAAGCTATTCATAGGCTGCTTTCAGAGCTGAATTATATCTCGATGTGGTTTAGAAGGAGCAGGTTAGAACATCTACTTTCTCCCACCCCACCCTCAAAATTCACTTTCTTAGTAATTTCTACCACGAAACTGTAAGAAACAAGAAGGTTAGAACAGAAGTTGCCACACAGCCTTATCCCTAGCAAAAGTGTGATCCCAGAACGGTTGAGGTTGGAAGGGACCGCTGGGGCCCGTCTGGTCCAACCCCCCGGCTCAAGCAGGGCCACCTAGAGCCAGTTGCCCAGGACCATGTCCAGATGGCTTTTGAATATCCTCAGTGATGGAGACTCCACAACCTCTCTGGGCAACCTGTGCCACTGCTCAGTCACCCTCAATAAAAATGTTCCAGATGTTCAGGTAGAGCCTCCTGTGTTTCAGTTTGTGTCCATGGCCTCTGGTCCTGGCACTGGACATCACCAAGAAGAGCCTGGCTCAGTCTTTTTTCCACCATCCTTCAGATTCTTGTACACCTTGATGAGATCCCCCCGAGCCTTGTCTTCTCCAGGCTGAACAGTCCCAGCTCTCTCAGCCTTTCCTTAAAGGAGAGATGCTCCAGTCCCTTCATCATCTCTGTGGCCCTTTGTTGGACTCTCTCCAGTATGTCCATGTCTCTTGTACTGGGGAGCCCAGCACTGGACACAACAGTCCAGGGGTGGCCTCACCAGTGCTGAGCAGAGGGGAAGGATCACCTCCCTCAGCCTGCTGGCCATGCTTTGCCTGGTGCAGCCCAGGACAGCATTCGCCGTCTTTGCAGCAAGGGCACATTGCTGCCTCGTGTTCAATCTGGTGTCCACCAGCACCCCCAGGGCCTTTCTACCGAGCTGCTTTCCAGGCGGGGGGCCCGCGGCGTGTGCTGGTGCGTGGGGTTGTTCCTTCCCAGGGGTGGGACTTTGCCCTTCTCCTTGTTGAACTGCATGAGGTTCCCGTCAGCCCAGTCCTCCAGCCTGCCAAGGTCCCTCTGGATGGCAGCACGACCCTCTGGCCTGTCAGCAGCCCTTCCCAGTGTGGTGTCATCTGCTGAGGGTGCGCTCTGCCCCATCATCCAGGTCACTGCCAGTGCCTGGCCTTCCCCCATCCTGTGGCGGGGAATGAGGGGAGTGAAGCAGACAGAGCCTGTGTGCAGCACCGCTATGGCAGGCACAGCCGTGGCCAGATGGGCCTCGAGTGTATGGATCCCACACTGTGAAGTGGATCATCCCTGAACTTGTTCTGCCCTACTGTGTGAAACCTTCAGCCTGTAGGGATCACAGATTGGCTTCGTGGGGAGTTGGGTGGGTTTTTTTTTGGTGTCCAGGCAGGGTTTCTGCTGCTCTGCAGGCAGGCCAGGGAGAGGAGAGAGGAGCGCGCCAGAGATCTTTTCTCATTGTGTCTTTGTGATGAAGCTTGGGGCAAGAAGCGTGAGAGAAGACAGCAGTACATTCCCTTCTCTCTTCTCTGGTCTCTCCATTTCCCTTCTCTCTTCTCCATGCCTCCAGGCTACAGCACAAGGAGAGCCGTCTCAAGGATGTGAGACAGTAAGGAAATGGCGCGTTCTGGGCTGACAGATCAGGAACATCCATGGGAGATGAGGTTTCTTGTCTCTTTGCGCATCAGAGGATTTAGCAGGCTCTCGTCAGGACTGCACATCCCAGGCTGGTTGCTTCTGAAACAAGAAACCAGCATAGTGCTTATACTGGTGTTTGTAAGCTCACTTGTACTTCCACTGTGCTGTGTCTGTTGCTCTGGCTCTTCACAGTGTCTGTATGTCCTGGCTGCCAGGCTGCTACATGCTGGATAAGGGGGAAATTGCTATTGATCTCTCGAAGCTGGTACGTACTGCCTGCTCGTTGGCTCTTGCACTTCTTAACTCTCCCTTTCCTCTCTGTTGTTCGCAGGAAAGTCGGGATGGTCGTGTGGACAGCTGGAGAAATTTCCAGGCAAATACAAAGGGGAAGAAAGAAAAGAAAAACAGGACCTTCCTGAGACCTCCCAAAGTAAAAATGGAGCAGCGTGAATGATCCTGGCAGCACTGCCCAAGTGCAGCTCCTCAGTCCCCTCCCTGCTTTTAAGGACTCATTGGCACCTAGAGTAAGAATTGCTTTTTAGTAGACTGTTTGTTTCCAGTACAATTAATTATTGGTCAAAGTATTTTTTGTACTCTGTCCATTTGAACTAGGGCCATAGTATGAACTCGGCCAGGAACCCGCTACATGTAGAACACTTGGCTTAGGAGGGTCCCCGCCATTATTGCTGTCCTGTTTGTCTGCTGCCTTGTAACTCGATGTTTTGTACTTCACAGAGGTTGTGCTGTTTCACCACTTCCATTTCTAGTTTGAGAGCTGAACAAAATATTGGAAATGCATCCGTACCTTTCCAGGCATCATCTTTCTCAGCCAGTTCAGCTTTGGAAAGGTCCGAGCTGACTCTGGGAATCTGCTTCCAGCACTGTGCGGCGCAGCTGACCTGCAGCTGAAGTCCTGCAGCTCCTCGCTGAACTGAGTGGTGCTTGGAAGGACCCTCCCCGCAAGATCTGATTTCCAAATTAAAATCCCAGCTCTCAGGCTTAGAATTCTGTTAATCTCAGACCAGCTGGTCACTTCCTGGAAAGGAAAAATAACTTCTCTTGATTAATAGTTAAGTTGCAATGGTCTGTATGTAAAATAAATTTTTACCCAAGTTACCACGTTTTTTTTTTTCTTGGAATTATTCAAAAATACAATTGCAAGGGTGTGAATTGAGTGCTGGCCACTGAAGCGTTGCTGCTTTTCAGTGTGAACACTTTCCCTGGTCAGGGTCTGCTGTCATCCCAAAGCCTGTTCTGACCTGAATTTCGAAGTGACGGTCCTGCAGAGCGGCCCCCAGCGGGGCGGCGAGCGGGTATCTCCCCGGGTGCTGCCTGGGTGGATGCGGGTGTGTCAGTCTGTGCTGAACACGGAGCTTGTGGCCGTGCCTTTGGGGAGCGTGGATGGGTTGGGGGGACTTGGGCACCTGGTGGGAGTGTAACTCCTCAGAGCTGCAGGATGAGCTCAAACTCACAAGTTTTGATTTTTAAAATCCTACTTTGTGTGTGTATTGTAAGTTTTTGAGAGATTCTTAACTGTTTAGAGGCGTTCAAAATGGAGCATACTACAGATTCACACGTGCCTGGCAGACTTCTCTGGAGACCTTTCCACAAACTCTTCCCATCTGACCTTATGGCCAGCTCCATACTTGGGTCCTGTGCGTGGCTGCCTCTGCGATGACACTGCTTTTCTTCCTCCTCCCTGCATTAGCCAGCTCCTTTCACTTGGCCTCGCTGTCTTATGTGCCCTCATCTTCAAATGAGCGCAAGCCTTTTTGCTGCTCTTCGTGTCTCAGCGAGGTCTCTCTTCAGAAAGATCGGTTCTGCTGCCCCTGAAGAGATGCCTCCATCTTCTTGTGTCTCAACTCTTTAAGTTTTGATTAAGTGCCTTCTATTTCTGCCTGCTAGGGAGGAGCGACATGACCAAGTTGTGTTAACAAAGAGATTTCTGCGGGAGAGGCGGCTCCTGAGGAAGGCAGTGCTTTCTGACAGGGCCTAGGACTTAGAGGAACCTGCTGAAAGGTGGCTGGTGCTCTCCTCTTGCCTTTGTTTCTTCTTTTCCTCTCATGCACTGGTCTGTGTGACCAGACATAAAATGAAACATCCTTCCCTAATAAAACTCAGGTATTTTGGTGTTTTATACGTTAACTAGCTCTTAGAACAGTAGAATACGGATCCTATTTTGTGTGTAAACACAGGAATACAGTTTCTTTATCTTAATTGTCCTGCTAGGTATAACCTGCCATTTAGAAAGCTTGAGCTGAACCTCAAGGGGCAAAACATAGCTTAAAAAATAACATTGGTGATGTCTGGGTTGCACACAAGAGCCAAACGATAACTAGCAGCAGACTAAGGTGGGCTGACAGGCCTGGGAGACGCTGAACTGTGCAGCATTGCTCTGTTCAGGCACTGAAATTCCTTTTTGTTGGCAGAGCCTGATCCTCCATTAGCTGGGAACGCGTTGGTAGGACACAGCTTCCTTGTCAAGGCAACGATTTGCCTCATTTGTTCTGGGGAAAATGTCGGTGGTGCTGTCTCTCGTGCAATCTCTTCTGCTTCCCGGGTGCAAGAAAGGAGCAGCGCTGGGCAGTAGCTCAGACGAGGAGTGTTTCTAAGTGCAGTCTCTCGCCAGAGGACATGCCGTCCCTCTAACTTGTCTGCCTCTTGTTCCCCTGTCAAAGTATTTCTAGCTTAGAGATCTGTCCCAGTTGCTCCTGTCCCAGGGTCCTTCCTTTTGATGCTGGAATACTGGTCTGTCTAGTAGCATTTCCTTTCCGATGGCGTAACGTCTTTGCTGACCGATGGTACTGACCTTTCAGATCTTTTCCTTACGTTTTTTCCCAGCAGCTCAGGATGAGTCCTGTGAGAACTTGAAGTGCATATAAGACCCACGTTATGCTTCTGCTTCTCAGAGACATGGACGTTTATGAGAATTTGACCAGTGGAGTGGCTTACCACTGGGTCTTGGGAAGTCCAGCCTGTGGCCAAAGTCACCGAATTACTAGCCCTGCGTCCTTCTGCAGTTAGTGTCATTTTTTCCACTGGGTATGACTTGGTTGGGACAGCAAAATACGTAGCTTGTGACAGCGCCGTTTCATTATCAATTTAGCTGTTCCTGTTTCCTTTTTTTGCTGTCCTGCCTATAATATGCTTCTGTGTCTGAATATGCAGTATTTCTCCTATCTTATCTACTCAGCCAAGTCCTGTGAAGCTTCCCATCTGCCTGGTCCTTTGCTAGATATTTCTCTGCTCCCCTGGAGGGAGCAGGGGATGTTCATTTTGATCCTTGTGTTCAGGCTTTGTAAAAGCAAACTGTTTTGAATCGCCTGGGTGGAAATAAGTGAATGCACAATGTGGACCCCCACGGCTGCAGTCTGGGCTGTTGCCTGGCCTCTGCAACGCAAGCCAAGGCCATGGGATGGACTGAATGAAATGTTTGATTTCAAGAGGTAGAGATGTTGTAGAGGGAGAGATCGCTAGGCCTCCTTCCTCCTTGGAGCTCATTTTGGGTCAGTGGTCCTCATAGACTAAACTATTTGTCCTTGGTATGCAGGACAAGAAAATACATCAGTGGGAATAAGGAGCAATTTTTTTTCTTTTGGAAGCAGAAAAGGTACCAGATAGCTACAGAAGCACTTTTCAGTAGGGTCTTGGCTTTGGTTTTCTGTGGAAATAACTTGTCCTCCGTGTCCAGTTCCCACAGAATGTACACGGGGTCTGCCAGCGTCCGGCTCGTTGCTGCTTTCTGGGAGTCCAGGGATCACTCCTGAAGCTCTTGGTTCCCTTCTGAGGCAGGCAGGTTGCCCTTCATAGGCAATTTGCAAGGGTTCAGCAACACTGGGGTGGCAAAGGACCTTTGCAAGTTACTTGGGGAAACTGCAGCAGGAACCGACTCGTTTCTGGATAAACGGGACAGGGTGCAGGACCTTCATGTCTGGTGCTACTTTGTAGTCTAGGGATGAGAGCGGAGGATCCCCCTGAGCACGTAGACAGGCCTAGGTCTAGATTTTACCAGCTTGGCTAGATTTCACCAGGTAGAAAAACTGTTCAGTAAAGGCTAGACCAAGCTATGGCAGCTAGGAAAAGCTTGGGTGATAGCCAGAGATGAGATCTGTTCTTGATAAGACATAAACCAGTGTGTTACTTAATGTTTATCTTAGTTTGGCGAACACCGTGATGTGCTCTAAATTAGCTACTGCTGCTCAGGAACCATTTCTCAGTCACTCAGCCACGGGGATTGTTTAAAACAGAGTACTGTCCACAAAGACAGAGTGGAATGGAAAATACCGTCTTCCTTGCTACGAAGCCACACTGTGGCCAAGCCGTACAGTTTATGTGGATGCCCATTTATATACGTGCTTTACTGCACAGCCTTTCAAAAGGGAACAAGCAACGGTCCAGAGGAGAACCGGGGCATCAAAAGCTGCTCTTTTCCTGAACCTGAGAGCAAGAGGTTATGGAGGGAAATCAGCAAGAAATGGGTTGAAAAGACACAGAAATGCTTTTCCTGCAGTGGACTGTAGAACTCAACGTAAACTCTTGTTGAGGTCAGAAGTTTCTGATTTTCATCCGTGTATGTGTGCAGACAAATACGTGCCATCAAGCTATGTAAAGATCCCGGTGTAACGGTGAGGGAGTCCGCCCCGTCTTGGCAGATGCTGGCAGCGTACGATGAGGAATGCATTGCACTGTGTTCGCTTTCGTTGTTGAGCATCATCTGCTGGCTGCTGTTGGACATGAAGTACTGAACAAGATGGCCTGGCTGCAGCGCCAAACATGGCACCACCGTTCTTGTGCTGTCTGTGTGGCTGGGTCTTCATCCAGCCCTCCTCTTCCTCAAAGAGATGCCATCTTTGTAAATGCATGGAAAAACCCTCTTTCTTCCACCCCTCCTTGGGCAGTAACAACTCTTTTGCTGTACGCGGTTTGTACTTCAGGAGCGTAACTGTAGTTCTGGGGGATTACCTACAGCCAGCGTAGTGTTGGATAGAGGGACCCAGGTGGGAGACATCAAGGGCTTGTGCTCTCCTTTTCTTCCAGATGAGAGTTTCTTTGGCTAGTCTTTTCTCTGTGCTCTTAAAACAACTGAAACTGGAGAGAAACTGTGAGAGGTTGGCCTTAATACAGGAAGTCTCCCTCAGAAAGAATTGGGCCCCTGCAGTGTGTTATCTAGGGCAAATGGGCTGTCTTGGCTTCCCTTTCCTCTTGCAAGCTGCAGTGTGAGCAAGACCTCCCTCCTCAGGCAGCTGAGCCCTACAATTCGCAAGCAGAAAAGGGGCATCGTCCCTCGTCTGGTGCACCAGCACAACGTGCCCGGGCCCGACGGTGTGTGGGGCTGCGCCGGCTGGGTTCAAAACCTCCTCATTTTTGTTTTCCAGAACGCCTGCTGGCAGCGGACCTCCTGCTGCCGGGGGCTCCCCTGCCTTCAGCTCCGGGGGTGATTGCTTTTGCTCCTTGACAGGTAAAGCTCTCACAGCCCTGGCTTCATGTTGTGCTCAAAATGGGCAGATGTTTGGGAGTGCTGCTCCTCTAGGCTGGGCTCCTGACTTTCCCGCTCTGATCTCAGTGCTGCCTTGAGCACTGTGCACACTTCACGTAGATCCAGGACGTAGCTGATCTGCCTGACTCACTACTGAGGCTCAGCAGCCCTCCTACGAGGAAGCCTCCCTGTCGCAGCAGCCAGAGGGCTTCAGACTTCCAGGGCAGGAACGGACACGTACTTCGGGGCAATTTGGTCTTTCCTTTGTAGCAGGAGATCTCCGCCTCAGCCTATTCAGTGCCATTAAAATGGACTGTCCTGCATTATTGGCCTCCCCGGCCACCTGCTTCAGTCCTGTTCCCTTTCTGGGCTATTCAGTTGTTCCGCAGCAGCAGGGAAGTTCAGATGTAGCATTAATATTAACGTTAAGGTGCGAAGTTCCCTGCTTCATAGCCGCTACTGGATTCTCACTGGAGCAAATGAGGTTGTAACCTGAAAATAATCAACGGGATTTGTGTTACTCATCTCATGTCTGGTTAAATTGCTTCCTTTTCAAATGCCGGCAGGACCCGTCTGGGCACTTTTGTAACAGTTTTTCTGGGTGGAATGGGGTTTGCAGGAGTGCGTTTTGATGACATGGAGAACACCTGCAAAGGAAAATAACGCAATTGTTGCAGTTCAAGTCACAGAACTGAAATGTTTTGGGGAAAGACCTCTGTAGGTCTTTAATTCGACCTTGTGTTTGAAGTGGGGCTGTCACTAACGGCAGGTGAGGTCAGCTGTGGCTTTATCTAGCCAAGGGGGAAGGATGAGACCCTCGGCCTCTGGGGGTTCCTGCCCCAGGGATGCACAGCCCTTCTAGCAAAATTATTTCACCGATGTCCATCCTGACTGTCCTGCACCCCAGCTGGTGGCTGTTGCCCCTTGTCACACCATTTGCCGCTGCTGAGAAGAGTTTGCCGCCGTCCTCTTTGCAGCTTCCCTTCCAACAGCTGCAGGTAGCGATCAGGTCGTCAAGGCCATAACTTACCTGCACCATAAACTGGTGCAGCTTTTCTGTTTGATTGGGAAAGTGGGGTATTTGCTGCAGCTCTGCGTGCTGCAGCTGGGTGTCTGGCAGGCCCAGATGGGGGGACCGCAGGACATGCAAACGGCCGGTTCCTTCTGAGAGCGGTGCAGGTTGCGTGCCTGCTCCGACGTGCTTTCAACGTGCTTTCGTGCACTGACCAGTTGCGATTGTCTGGCCCTCCAGGGCTGTCTCAGAAACCTCACGCCTCCTTCCTTGCAGAAACCAGTGCTGGTTCTTAACAGCAAAGAAAACCCAACAACATTTCCTTGTTAAACAACCCATGGTGAATAAAGTGAGGAGACAGAAACACGTGTGATTTCTTGTTATAACACAGTCACTCACTGGATGTTACGCCCATGACCTAAGTGCTGCCAGTGCCACAGTACACGGGGAAATCCCATGTGAAACCTGAGCAGAGCAATGCCAGAGCTGCGTCCGTCCACCCGTTCTTCCCAGGCTGAAGGGGCACAAGAACCGAGGGTGGTTTATAATGCTGCAGAGAGGGCAAGGGAACTCGCTGCCACAGCCTGAAATATTTTTTTGGTTAATGTTTCCTATATGGGGACTCACAGCAGAGCAGTCTCATTCTGATGCTTTGCCCTGCTGCAGCAACTCTCCACCTCCAATGGAAGCATTTGAACAAGCACTCGCCGCTGTGCTGCCTCCTGGTCCCAGTGTCTGGAAGGAAATGAGAAGCCCAGAGGATGGATCTGCTGAGGGCACTGGACCCCTCACCAAGCCCGGACCACCTCTGCGGCCCTGGCCGGGCTGGGGAGTGCCCCTGCCCTGGAGCTGCTGCAGGGCAGGGCTACCCCGTCTCAGGGCTGCGAGGCAGCGGGTGACACGGGAGTGTGACAAGGCCCTGGCCAGCACGGAGCCTCCACCGCTGCTTCCCCACTGCCGCCCGCTCAAGGAAGGGTCGCAGGAGTCAGCGTCGAGCTCCAGGGCGCAGCCAGGGCACGTCTGAGCCAAGACTTGTCGCAAGTGCCA